>NC_134601.1:23408115-23655615 GCF_037038515.1 Microtus pennsylvanicus
ACATACAACCAATGGAGAGAGGCCTCAGCAAATAAGGGCATTGACTGTTATTCCAGAGGACTCTGTTTGGATTCCCAGAACCCACATGGTGGCTCAAAATTGGTTGTGACTCCAGTTCCAGAGGATCTGCTGCCTTCTTCTAGCTTCCACAGACACTGCATGAAAGTGGTGCACAGACATACATGTAAGGCAAAACATTCATATACATAAAATAATTTTAAAAATTAAACAATTTATACACACATGAATAAAAATCATGAAAGGAGAAGGAGACTGATAAAAGGAAGCAAATTCTTGGATGAAGAGAGTGAGAGGAGAGGCATGGGGTTGAAGTATATGATATAGTTGAAAGAAGCTGCCTTTATGAAACCCAACAATATGTACAATGGATGCATGCTAATAAAAAGTAAGACTATGGGGACTAGAGGGATGACTCAGCAATTAAGGGGGCTTGCTACTCTTGTAGGGATCGATATTAAGTTTTCAACACTCATCAGGTGGCTTAAAACTACCTGTAACTCCAGCTTTAGGGGATCTGATGTCCTCTATTTTGTCCTCTGTAGGTAGGCTTGTAGCACGAATAATAAAAACCCAAAGACAGATATATTGGGGATTAACCTGAAGTTCAGAGAAGCAATTCAGTCAAGCCACTAGAGAGCTCTTACCTCTATGAAATCTTCAGACTGATAGGTAGTGAGTTCCCATCGAATGCCGCCTCATATTCCTCTCTAGTGCTAAGATTAAAGGCATGCACCACCACCACCCAGCCTCTATCGCTTACAAGTATGGCTGCTGGGATTGAAGGTGTGTGCCACCACTGCCTGGCCTGGCCTGTATGGCTGACTACTGTGACTGTTTTGTGTTTTGATATTCTGTCAAGCTTTATTTATTTAAAATACAAATGAAATACCGCTACATATGCTCACAAATACACATATTTTTTTAAAAAAGTAAAATTGCATGAGAAAACAAACTTTTTCCATAAAAGAAAAAAATCACGTATTAACAAAATATTTATTGAAAGGCTGGATCTCAAGGGATATTTCTCAAAAACATTCACCGAATAATTCTACTCCCAGGATTTTATCCTCAGGTTAATTAGAATCGTCCATGAAGATTTATGTGGAAGATATTCATAAACAATTTTAAATTAGGTTTTAAGAAATATTGAAAGTAACCTACAGGTCTAAGAGTAGAGAAATTTTTAATTAAATTATGGTAGTGCCCTAAAGTTAAGCATTATGCAACATGGATTAAATCATGCTTTTAAAAACATGCAGTGACACAGAGAAATTCTTAAAATATAAGTAGAAAAATAGCAAAATAAAACAATCATTTGTTCCCAACTTTAGAGAAAATAGACTTTAGGATATATATGAAGATATTTGTGTGGTGTGCTTATATCCAAAGATGTTGACTGAGGTTTTCTGTCCCACCAGATCCCACAGCCATTTAGACCCAAAGAAATCACACAGAGGTCTACATTAGTTATGAACTGATTGGCCTAGTAGCTCAGACTTCATATTAAGTATTATAACTTATATTAGCCTATTATTCTTGTGTATGTTAGCCACATGGCTCAGTACCTTTTCAGGCAAGGCAGTCACATCTTACTTCCTCTGAGGCTGGGTCACAACTACAGACTGCTTTCCTTTTCCCCAAATTCTTCTATTCTCATCGCCCCACCTCTACTTCCTGCATGATTTTCCTGCCTATACTTCCTGTCTGGATACTGGCCAATCAGCATTTTATTAAACAAGTACAAGAAGCAAAAGTAAAACCTCTTCTCCAAAGTAATATATCTTTTGACTTCAGTTTTGAAGTCAAGGCATTTGCAAGATATTTATGTTTTATTAATCCAGCAGCATTTATATTTAAATGTCTTTTAGCAGCTGTTGCTCCTTCCTCAGTTGTCAAGCAATTCAAAGAGAACATAATAACATACAGTATCCAGAGTCTCTATGTGTTTTCCGTTTTTACATGGCTTTATTTTACACTCTATTTATTTTATTTTATTTTTAATTTTTGGCTTTTTGAGACAGGGTTTCTCTATATATCTTTGTCCTGGAACTCACTCTATAAACCAGGCTGTCCTTGAACTCACAGAGATCTGCCTTTCACTTCTCCCCAAGTTCTGGGATTAAAGGTGTGTGCCACCACACCTTGAACTCACAGAGATCTGTCTTCCTCTGTCTCCCAAGTGTTGGAATTCAAAGTCTGTGCCACCACACCTGGAACTCACAGAGATCTACCTGCTTCTGTCTCCCAAGTGTTGGGATTAAAAGTATATGTCACCACACCCAACTACTCTCTTTCTTTTTTATTTTAAGGACTTTAACCTTTCTTCTTTTCTCTCCCAAGTTTATATATATTTTTAAATGCCCTGTAAGCTGTTTAGAGGTTTTTTTGCTTCTGAAACTATCTTAAGTGTATCTCTCTTTTTGTGACCACATGAGTCTTTAATTTGCTAAACAATATGGCTAGGATTAAAGTCGTGACTTTGATGGCTGGATCCACCCCATTACTTAGTTTTATGAGGTTTCAGCCTCATGGCAAAGGTACCAGCTGGAGCCATGTTTATTGCTACAGCTCTATGGCATTTCAAGGTCCCTGCCACCACTACAAAGCATGTAGTCAGCTTTTCATCAACACCATTTAAGTGTTTCATGGCAGAACCTTTTAAAAGAGCTGCAAGGTTTTGTAGCTAAAGCTGAGTCAGGAAGCCTCTCTGAAATGAGAGCACTTGCCTTTAGCAAACAGAGCCCACATGAGAAAGTGATGTTATCAATAAGCCATGCTTTATTTTTTTCTGTCGAGAATAACTTCCCAAGCTCTCTCAGTTTGGGAAGGATGCAATTGTCCACATGGGCACCATTCTGTTGACTCAGATGAGCCTGACACACAGGCTACACCATGAAAGACCTGATTAACAGCGCCCCAAAACAGCAGGAAGAAGTTTAGACAAAACCACGCCCATATTCCCAAATATTGTTTATAAATTCTTCTTACATTTAAAGGGGAATATGCTATAGAAATGAATAATTTGTATTGGTATAAATCTTGGTTTATTGGTACAAAATTAAGGTCAATTTTGTTATATGTATATTTCTGCTCTTGATTAAGGTATTGTGATTGTGTAGTTCTTTTAGAAATGTAACATATAATTAAGAAATATAGGTTAATAGATAATCATCTATAACAGGCAAGCTTGTAGTCCTGTTAGGTTTTCTAGAGATACAGCAATATAGTTCACTTAGCTATTCTTCAACTCTTTCAGAGACCTTCAGAATATGGCATTTAAAATGTTTAAGAACTTAAGACTTTTCATGACAGTAAGATATGTATGCGCGTGGCAGCACAAGCTACTTCAAGAGGAATATGGGCATCAAAGAGGCTCCTTATGGAGTTGGCCAGCCATTTGGACAAGAAACTGCTCTTGCCTGGATTGCTTAACTGGACATGCAGGACCTGCAGAGAAATGACTGCTGAACTTGCCTAAAGGTGAGATGATCCTTTAGGTTTCCTGCTTCATGAACAAGTCTGCTAGACATTCTACAGGACATAGAAGAAAATGACTGACAAACTGTCAATATAGGTGGAACTGTCTTTGAAATTTCCTGCTTCATGGACAGGTCTACTGGATACTATGGGCCTGTAAGCTGAAGATGGATGTCCCAATGGTACAGAAGAACTTTGGGTAACTGTCCAGGCAGCAAGATGTCTCTGTCATTTCTAGAATTTTGGAAGTTGCTTGTAATGCACTTCCTGTTTACTTAAGTAATATTATGTCCTTCTGGAGTCTTTGGTGGAGTTGAAGAATATATATAGTTTTCCTTAGTTATGATAAAAGATGAAGTAGATATAAATATTGTAACTATAATTCTTGATTGATAACTGTTTTTGTTATATGTAATTGTACTATGTTAAAGTTAAAGCCTTCCTTTTTGTTTAAACAGAAAAGGGGAAATGGTATGGGAAGTCCATCTATGTGTTACTTTTATTAGTTAATGAATAAAGAAACTGCCTTGGACTGTAGATAGGAAAAAACTTAGGTAGGCGGGGAAAATTGGACTGAATGCTGGGAGAAGGAAGGTGGAGAGAGAGATGCCATGGAGCCGCCAGAGTCAGACATGTTGTGATCCAGCTGTCCTCACTCCCCCTGACCAGCAGGGGAACTTCCTTGTGGTCTGTAATTGACAAGGATGTTTGTGTTCTTTCTGGCCGATGGGTCTCCACAGAAGGAGTAGAGGTATAAAAGGTTGCTGGGCAAAATAAAGGTTGCTGTTCTTCCACCAGAAAAGAAGCCTCTGTGTCTCAATCCCGGCACTCCCGCCAGTCTCGGCTATCCAGGCTGCGCTGGCTGCGGCACAGACATGCTGAAACTTTGCCACTAAGCCACTATGACATGGTGATACAGATTAATGGAGATGGGTTAAATTAAGATGTAAGAGTTAGCCAATAAGAAGCTAGAGACAATAGGACAAGCAATGATTTAATTAATACAGTTTCTACGTAATTATTTCGGGTCTAAGATAGCCGTGCAGCCAGGAACCAACAAACAGCCCTCATTACAACACAATGTTGTCCATTTCATCACTCCCAAAGACTGTTGTATACATGGCAAACTGGATTTGGCAGAAAAGAAAATTTGTAATCACCTTGAGATGGGGAAATTACCTTGAATAGTCTGAGTGATCTTTAAAGACAGTTTTAACTGGTTTTAAAAATTGAAATTTGGACTGGAGAGATGGCTCAGCAGTTAATAGAACTTGTTGCTGCTTTAGAGAAAAGACCTGGGTTTGGTTCCTAGCACTATCTTGGAAGCTCACAACTATACAGAATTCCAGATTTTGGGTATCTGATATCTGACACACTCTTCTGACTGTGACAGGATCTAAGCACATGAGTGGTACATAAACACACATGAAGGCAAACACTCATGCATACAAATAAACAAATCTAAAAATATTTTTATGTAGAAACTTAGTTTGCAGACATCATAAGGAGATGTGTTCATCTAAGAAGGGTGAATATAAATGCAACATGTCTGGCTTTGAAGAAGGATGTCATTAGCTAAGAAATTGCAGTTGCCTAGAGAAGCTTAAAAAGGGAAGAAAATGAACTGTTCCCTAGACCTATAGAAGTAATGTAAATGCAGTACTACCAACGCCATGACTCTAGATCAATAAACCCTCCATTAGATTTCTGTGGTATAAGACTACAGATCAAAACCTTTGTGTAACAATAATTCTCCAAGAAAGAGAGGCTATCCACTGGGAGTGGTGGAAGGGGCACAAGGGCATGTAGCTGGAAGAAGCCAGAGGGAGGAAAATGATATAATTCTATTTCAATTAAGAAGATCTTTGTTGTTCTATAAATTTGTGATAATGTGTTATAGTCTCAAGCAAAAGTTTAGAAAAAAACTAATACCAGGAAGAGTGTTATCAGAGTGTTTGTCTCTGGGTTGCATCATAAGTGACTTTCACTATCTTCAGAATGTCTTTCTGTCTGTTCATTATCATCTCTAATGTTAGGCGGGAGAGGAGATGGGGATAACTAATTTGGTGAATAAAACCTTATGCATAGTGAATTATTTCTTAAAATGAAATTTTGAAGTGGTGTTATGAAGTCAGAGGTTACATACGTTTTTAAAGTCCTTGAAAATTTAATAACAAATGCCCTTTAGAAGGTTTGTACCAATTTATAGCCCTATCCACTTTGTGAACCTCAACTAATTAAATTAAACAAAACTAAGTACAGAGCCAAGAAAAGTTAAATGTTACATTTTCTTTTTAAATTTTGTTTAACAATAGTTTTATTAACAATTTGAGAATTTTGTGGGGGTAATTTTATATGAATAATAGATTGACATAATTTTCCTCCTCACTCCCCTCCCTCCAACTCTTTGCACATTTTCCAACTCTTTGAATTCATGGCCTTTTATACTTAAATATACATGATTTATAAATACAGTGGCTGAAGAGACAGCTCAGTGGTTAAAAGCATTTGCACTTGCAAAGGACCATTCTTGGGTTTTCAGCACCCACATGGTGGCTCACAACCATCTGTAACTCCAGTCCCAAGTGACTTGATGCCCTCTTGTCTTTGTGGGCACCAAGCACATACATGGCACACAAACATGCATGTAGGCCAAAGACTCATACATACACAAAAATATATCAATCAATCTATAAATACAACCTATTGAATTCATTTAGTATTACTCATATGCACACATGTTTTAGGCTTATGGTTTGGGATTGGCTCACCTATCAGGCAAATGCTATATTTTCTTAAGCTGCCTTGTGGCTTACACACCCAGGGTCGCTTCACCTTACTGAGTGACTTTAGGGATGTTTCTTAAGTCATTTAAAGTTCTCTTATGATCATGGATTATTAGTTTTACATGCTTTCTCATTGCTTTATTGAATTTCAGAAGGACCAGTAGCTTCTTGAAAGTTTCAAATAGTCTTTCTCTAACATCTTGAAATGCTTTTTCTTTTAACGACATGTTTTTTTTTTCAAATATAAACTCACTTCTAGCCTTCTCTTTCTGCTTCATCCCTCTGTCCAGAAATACTCTCTGAAAGTCTGGAAGCACTCGGATTTTTAATATGTCTGTACTTCCCAAGGATTTGAATCTCCTATCTGCCTATGGGGAAGCTATCATTCTTCAACTGATTCCAATCAAGACTCTCCAGTGAGTAAATAACTTTAAGGTGTGTATTCAAGGGACACATAAATTTTGCAAGAGAAACAAAATCTATGTGATCCTTATTGCTTGCTGTACTATTTTAACGATCATAACATGAATGATATTTCCCATAAGAACAATCACTATTGGGGGTCCAGCAACTTTACAATGTATTCAATCGCAAAAAGGGGTATCTGGGAACCAGGAAATGTGATACATATTTGCTTTCTACAGCATGTTTGTAGCATGTAATGCAACTCTAACTACCCTATGTTAATTCAACATAAAAATGTATATTTCACATTTCATTAATGTTTTTATGTCTTAGAATTTAAGAAATACATGAGGAAATGCTTTAGATAACCACAGCTCTCTTGTAATTTCCCACTGATGCCTTCTCTTTCTCGTGATAAATCTGCCACCAGTGACATTTAAAATCATCCCTCTGACCTTAGAACTACTCTCAAACTACTTGCAGTTGATGATGATTGTATTTATCAGGCCGAAAATGTAAAGGCTGACCCAACATTTCTTTCCTTCACCTTCTATCTCCCTTGGTTTGTTGAAAACAATAAACAGAACTAGACAACCTTGGAGTGAAGTAATGTCAGTGGGAAAAACAAGGTAGTGATAAGTCAAAATTTTGTTTTGTTTTGTTTTAACACCCTCCATTTCCACAATCCTAGAAAGCAAGTTCATCAATGTCCTGGTAAGATAGTTAGCAGGCTGGTCTCCATCTTCTAATCTCAACTTAGAGGAAATATATTTCTTTGAACAACAGCAAAACACAGGTAGACTTCTACAAACCTGAGACATAGATAGTGTTTTCTATACAATCACCCCATTTTCTGGTACAGTACAACTGTCCAGTGATTTACCTATCCATTTGTGATAATTGGAAGTGAAAGATGGAAAACACACACACACACACACACGTCATATATATGCGTATACATATTGATAACTTGTTAATGACCATTTTAAAAAACAAACAAGCAAACAAACTCTACCAGATCATGGGCTTTATCTTTTTGAGAAAGTGCTTTTCTCACTTGCCAAGACACACACAAAACAGTCATCTGATAGTGCTTAAGAACAGAAAATACTCAATAAGTAGATAAACTTTAGCAGAAATGACTGAGCCTTTCAAATAAAGACAGAGTCAACATTGGTTCTCTGTACCTTTTTTGAATTCCACATCCTTATCTCCTCAGCAGGAGTCTTAATTCTTTGTGTTTCATTCTGACTTATTTTCTCTTTGTGGTTCTGGAGATTGAACCACTGGCATCAGGCATGGTAGGAAAACTGTACCACTGAACTACACCCAGTAGTTCCTTGTGTTTTATTAAGTCTGAGTAAACTTTTCCTCTTCTTCAAATTATCCTGGTCATTCAGTTCTCTACCTTACCCACCTCAAGGTAAGAAAGTAACTCTTTCATTCATGTACATTCTTTTTAGGAGTGTCAAAAATTATTCACGTCTCTTTCACTTACTCATTTTTTCCTACTTCACTCTCTTCTGTCCACTACCTTATTCTGTTTAGATTTTAAGAATAATCATAGGGAAAGCCGGGTAGTGGTGGTGCACACCTTTAATCCCAGCACTTGGGAGGCAGAGGCAGGCGGATCTCTGTGAGTTCGAGGCCAGCCTGGTCTAGAAAAGCTAGTTCCAGGACAGGAACCAAAAGCTACGGAGAAACCCTGTCTCTAAAATCCAAAAAAAAAAAAAAAAAAGAATAAACATAGGACTTGAGAGATGACTCAATAATTAAGAGTATGTGCTGCTCTTGTTCCATTCCCTGCAACCATGCCTGGTAGCTCACAACTGCCTTTTATTCCAGCTTCAGGAGGGATCTAATATCTTCTGGATTCTTTGGGCACTTCACTCATGTGTATAAATCTACACCTACACATACATTTATACATATAATTATAAATAAATTTATCTTTTTAAATAGGGTTTTATTACATAGACTTAGCTGTCTTACACCATGCTTTGTGGACCATGCTGTCCTTGAATTCTAGAGATTCACCCAGATTCTGCTGCTTGAGTGCAAGTTCTAAAGAAGTGTACTACCCCATTCAGCAAAATTATATCTTTTTAAAAATTAATAATGACATCTTAGTATCTACTAAAAATCATGAAACACAATATAGCCATTCTCAACTCTGAAATTTCTTTTAAGGCTCTATTGTTAATGAGAGAATGTAAGATCTCTTCCTAAATAAATGTTTGAAATTAAAATTTCTTTAAAAACAACTAAGTTTACATATTACAGTGGTTCTCAACCTTTCTAATGCTGTGAACCTTTAATAGAGTTCCTCATGTTGTGGTTACCACCAAACATAAATTTATTTTCATTGCTACTTCATAACTGTAATGTTGCTACTGTTACAAATTGTAATGTAAATGTGTTTGCAGATGGTCTTAGCGGGCTCCTGTGAAAGGGTCAGTCAGCTCAAAGGGGTCACAACCCACAGATTGAGAACCACTGACTGATTGCATATGGTTGTCAGAGAACAATTTGCAGGATTTTCTTAATTACCTTACCCAACTTGAGTTCCAGGGATCAACCTCAAGTTGGCTTGCTTAGGAGCAAAGGCATTAACCTGCTGAAACATCTCACTGGCTTGAAATTTACACTCTGTACATGAGTTATTTATTTATTCCTTATGTCATTCTTATGAGGTTGGTCTGGGGACAACAGTCAATTGTTTAAGTGCTTGCCTAGCATGTGAAGATTCTAGGTTCAGTTATTATTATTTGATTTTTCAAGACAGAATTTCTCTGTGTAGCCTTGGCTGTCCTGGAACTTGCTTTGGAGACCAGGCTGGCCTTGAACTCACAGAGATCCACCTGTCTCTCCCTCCCAAGTGCTGGGATTAAACGTATGTACCACCACCACCTTCTAGATTAAATTCTAAGCACTGCCTATTGTAAAGAGGCCACTTGTTTTTTTTTTCCTGGCTGCCCGGCAGCTCAGACCCAAAATAATCACACAACAACCATATTATTTCTAGCTTCTTATTGACTAACTCTTACATATTAATTTAACCCATTTAAATTAATCTGTGTATCACCACATGGCTATGGCTTTCCAGCTAAAGTTCTGGCATCTGTCTCCAGTGGGACTACATGACTTCTCTTTGACTCTTGCCCCCCTTCTCCCAGCATTCTGTTTAGTTTTCCCTGCTCACCTAAGTTCTGCCCTATCAACAGGCCAAGGCAGTTTCTTTATTTGCCAATGGTATTCACAACATACAGAAGGGAATGCCACATCTCCTCCCCTTTTCTGTTTAGATAAAAAGGAAGTTCTTAACTTTAAATAGTAAAAATACATAAAACAAAACAGGTATCAAACAAGAACTACAGTTATAATATTTATATCTACTTTATCTCTTATCATAACTAAGGAAAGCTACATAATTACTATCTATTCTTCAACTGGATCAAAGACTTCATTAGGATATAATATTACCTAAGTAAACAGGAAATGCATTGTAAGCAACTTCCAAAACTCTAGAATTGACAGAGACATCTTGCTGCCTGGACAGTCACCCAAAGTTCTTCTGTACCATAGGGGCATCCATCTTCAGCTTACAGGCCCACAGTATATGGCAGACTTATGAAGCACGAAATTTGAAGATCTGTTTTGCCATGTAATAGCAAAGTTCATCAGTTTCTTTCTTCTGTGTCCTGTAGAATGTCTGGAAGACTCGTTCATGTATCAGGAACCCCAAAGAACCATCTCACCTTTAGGTAAGTTCAGCAGTCATTTTACTATGGGTCCTGCATGTCCATTTCAACAAGCAGCCCAGGAAAGAGCAGTTTCTTGTCAAATGGCTAGCAAACTCTATAAGGAGCCTCTTTTATGCCCATCATTCTCTTGAAGTAGATTGATGCTGCCAGGAGCAGATGTATCTCATTGTTATGAAAAGTCCTAAGTTATTAAAACATTTTAAATGCTATAGTATGAAGGTATTTGAAAGGTTTGAAGAATGCCTATCCATCTGAAATACATCTTTGTACATCTAGATAATCTAACATGTTTACAAACTTGATTATTATAGATGATCTATTAACCTATATTTCTTGATTATACGTTACATTTTTAAATGAACTGCACAAACACAATACCTTAATCAAGAGCAGAAATATGCATATAACAAAATTGACCTTAAATTTGTACCAATAAACCAAAATCCATACCAATGTAAATCTCTATATCATATCCCCCTTTAAATGTAAACAAATACTTATAAACAATATTTAGGAACATGGGCATAGTTTTCTACAAACTGCTTCCTGTTGTTTATTGGACAAAGTATCTTATTTTGGGGGGAATTCATAACTACTTCCCAGGGGGCCTTGGTGTATCAAACCACATTAGTCTGGAAGTATTCCACAGGTACTCATATTCTGTGGAAACAAAAGAAGAACCTCTTTTCAAAAGTAACATATTAGACCCAAATTCTGAAGCCAAGATACCCTTAAAACATCTATGCTGGTTTAGCTTAGCAGCCCATACAATGAAATGTCTCTCTGTACTTAGCTTCTTCACAGTCAAAAAATTCAAAGAAAACACAATAATATGCATAATCCAGATTCTCTGTGCATACTTCATCTTTATGTGACTGTGACTGTTTTTACTCTATTACTTTTTAACATTTATTTTATTCCTTTAATCTATGACTATCTCTACTCTGTCTCTTTAAAGTCTTTGTTTTTTATAAATCATTTACTTTTTTTATAATTCTCTATACTCATTTTCTTCTCTCTTCCAAAGCTATGTACATTTATACAACACTGTGATTCATTTAGAGGTCTTTTCTGTCTGAATCTGTCCTACTGTGTATCTGTAATTTTTTTTACTATCCAGGAGTGCTTCTTTTTTTTTTTTTAGGGTTTCGGGAAAATTTTTTTTTATTTTTTTATTTTTTTTAATTTATTTATTTATTAAGGATTTCTGCCTCCTCCCCGCCACCGCCTCCCATTTCCCTCCCCCTCCCCCGATCAGGAGTGCTGCTTAAAATGCTAAGTGCTTCTTAAAAACTGAAGCTGAAACATTGCTAGGACAAATATTGCCTTGCCTGCTTCCTCTGCCCAGTTCATCATGGTAAAAGTTTGTTCACTGCCTGTGTAAGCTGTGCATATTGCCCCACTTCCAGGTATACAGTGGGTCTATGTTGTGCCATTAAGCAGATTGTAGCATGTTGCTCACAAATCCCATTTAAATGCTCCAAACGATACCACATTAGAGTTCGCACTAGCAGCACAGCCCAGGAAGCTGCAGTTTTAAATAGCGTAGCTTTTTTTTTCTGCTACCACTGAATCAGGAAAACCTCTCTTAAAGGAGCCATGCCTCTGCTGGCTTCTAGCAAACAGAGCCCACCCAAGAATTTGCCTCTATCAAACCAGGCTTAACTCTGTTCTTTTGTGTCTAGAATTCCTTTTCAAGCTCTCTCAAGGTTTAAATGGATTTTAGTTGGCCACGTTGGCATGCCAATTTGTTGTAAAGAGGCTGCTTGTTTATTTTCTGGCTTCCCGGCAGCTCAGACCTGAAATAATCACACAGAAACCATATTATTTCTAGCTTCTTATTGGCAAACACTTATATCTTAATTTAACCCATTTCTAGTAAACTGCATATTGCCACGTGGCTGTGGCTTACTGGGTAAAATTCTGGTGTCTGTATCCAGTGGGGTTATATGGCTTCTCCGTGAGTCTGACTCCTTTTTCCAAGCATTCAGTTTAGTTTCCCCACCTATCTAAGTTCTGCCTTATCAACAGGCTGAGGCAGTTTCTTTATTCACCAATGGTATTCATAGACTACAGAGGGGAATCATCCCACACCACCCGCCAAAATAAATGAATAAATACTTTTGTAAGGTAGTCATTACAGTTTGAATGAGAAATAGCTCCCATAGCATCATGTATTTGAAATCTCATCCCCAGTTGGTAATTCCATTTGGGAAAGCTATGTTATCTTTAGAGGGCAGAGCTGGAAACAATAGACACTATAGTTTGAGCTTTTATAATTTAGCCCCATTTCTTGTCTTTTTTTCCTCTTCTTTCTGTGTGTGAATGAAATGTGATTAATCTGCTTCCTGACTGCTAACTTGGCCTCATGTTCTTGCTGTTGTACTTTACACACCATGATAGACTATATTCTATCTGAACTTATAAGGCAATATGAATTCTATATCTCCTTTAAGAGATTTTTCTTGGCTTATTCCATCATAGCAACAAAAATGTAAATAATGTAGTAGATAATATTGTTGTCCTTAAATTTTGGAAACTTGTACCAAATCATGAAAGTACTGGAACCTTAAAATCTGACTCCAAAGACTAAGTTCTTAACTGGTTGCCCAATATTAGTGTCCCTCGTCCCAGTACTCTTTCTTTCTTTTCTTTCTTTCTTTCTTTCTTTCTTTCTTTCTTTCTTTCTTTCTTTCTTTCTTTCTTTCTTTCTGTTTCTCCTTTACTTTTGCAATCCTCTTTCTCAAAAGTATATTTAATGATTTTTCTTCTACAACACTAAAATCCTTTACCAAATAATCTTTTCATCATCAAATTTGATCTTCACTCCCCACTCAGTAGCATAAGCTTCTGAGATCCAAACATTCAAACATTAAACAGATGAGCTTTATTTGAGTATTCTTCACCTCCAAGCTGTAACAATGGTCAAAATCAAAGATATAGAGGTTTGATGCCAGGCAGGGAATAGAATGTAAAAGGATTTTGAGGAGATGGTAATGAAAGCCTAATGAACATGGAATAGACTATTAGCAGGATTCTAATGGACTTTTACAACACTTCAGAAAAGGTCTTGGAAATGGGAATTATCACTGGAAACTGGAGGACAGAGGATCTATATTACATAGCTTATTAGTTTGCTTCCTATGGCTGTAATATGATCAAAAGTGACTTGAGAAAATAATGGTTTATTTCATCTTACAGATTATAGTCCATTATGAATGAAGTCCATGCAGAAATTCAAGGTAGGAACTTGGAGGCAGAGACAGAAGTAGAGGCCATAGGGGTCCTTCTTACTGCCTTTCTTTATAAAACTTGCTCAGCCTGCTTTCTTACATAATACAGACACACACTCATATAAATGAGTAAAAGTAAAGAAGTCTTTCTTTAAAAGGCCCTCCAAATCCCTAAAACTGTGTCTCAGATATCTATTGTGATTACCAAGTTTATGCAACTACCACCATTATGTATATTGAGTATGAGAGGAGCAAGTAAAGAGGAGCTTTTTAGTAGATAGGTCTGTGGACCATGAGGAACTATGCATAAAGATGCACTACAAGAGAGGAGTCTCATATATACAAAGATGTGATATAAATATGGAGAGTCTCACAGATAATGATCAAATGGTATCAAATTTTGGGAGACATAGAGGAGAATTAGTGAATTTTTTCATATGAAAAGAACATAAATCTTCGGTGACCAGAGACAGGGCTGTGGTAACAGGCTTCCAAAATGAACTTTAGTGACTTTTCTTTCTGGGTATTTACAATTTTATGTGGTTTCTTCACATGCTAAATAGTGCTGACCTAAGTAATGAGTAAAATAAAGCAGAAGTGATAGTGCAGGCATCCTGAGGCTAAATGGTAAAAGACTTTGTGACTTTTACTTTGCTCTTTCTTGAATCACTCACTCTGGGGCAAGTCAGCTATTATGTTGTAAGTGACCCGATTGAAGATATGACGACCAATTGAGACTTCCCATCAAAAACGTTCATAATTTGCCAGTCAGAAGATTAAGCCATTATACAAATGCATCTTCCAGCCTCAATCAATTCTTCAGGTGACTACAGCTACAACCAATATCTCAGAAAAGATCAACCTAGGGCACTTTGGGATCCTTGATCCACAGATATTACAAAATAAAACACTAGTTTTAGCCACTAACTTTCAGGGTGATTTGTTACTCAGGAAGAGGCATCTTTTATACTTTAAGAAAGGATTTCACCATAAAGCAATTATGCCTTCTAAAACTGTCACATCACACAAATGTGAAGCAAAATATAAGAAAACAATATAATACTTCTGCTAATTAGTTGTTTGGTAGACTCTAATGATACCATTTTTTTCCTGCAGTTTTGCCTGCATACATTTTGAGAGAAGTCAATTTTCTCTGTAGCATGGTTGATCAATTTTTTATTACTGACAGTTTTTTACACGTTTCTTTCAGCTTCACAACACATTATTGGTAATACCATGTACAGCTTTAGGAGTTTATACAAATCCAGAAAACCTTCTATCAAATTTATTTCATTTGTAAGCCATGAGGTTTTCTACTATATTTTGATACAGCATGACTAGTAGTAAATAAATGCTACTTGAATTGATGATCCTCATCAATGAGTTTTGAGTCGATGTGTTTATTGTAGTATGGTTTAAAATATCTTAATCAATGGCATTACTTTGTGTCAAATCAGGAAGAAATTTAAATCTTTTCTCAATTTTATTCATATGATCCACTTCACTATTCGGAATCTTAAACAATCCAAAAGGCTATTCATTACTTCTATTCAAAATTTATCACTTCCTCTTAATGAATTACTGCTTTTGGCATAATCTGGAAAAACTCTTTCACTTTTCAATGTCGGTATAATTTTTATTGATTTCATCGCTCATCTTTATCACTTTTGTGTCTTCTTTCATTAATTTTTCATCTGAATTTTCTCCCTGTCTTAATAAATAAATTTAATGATGACAAAAGAAATATCTTTTATATTCAGCTAAATTGGGAGTCTGCAATTTTTTTCTTGTTTTCTGACACTTTCTGTGATGGTTAATTTTATACGCCAATGTGAACAGGCTATAGCATTCCTAAGTAGCTTGCAAAAAAACCATCTCTGGGTATATTTTCAAAGTGGTAAAAAGAACTTGGTATTTAAATCTGTGGAATAAATAAAGAAAATCTACCCTTGAGACTACATGTATCAAGATCATCCCATGCATTAAAGGTACAAATAACACAAAATGTCAGGAAAAAAATTGAATTTTCCAGATCATCCATTATTCTTGTTATAATGTACTGGAGATTCTGCTACTTAGATCCTTGTATTCTGAGTCTTAGGACAGTATCACATCTCTTCCGTCATCCAGATTTTACATAGCTAATGTAATCTGAGAAGAGAGAACCTCGACTAAGAAAATGCCTCTATAAAATCAGGTCATAGGGAAGTTTGTAGGAAATTTTCTTAATTAGTGATTGGTAGGGGAGACTCAGCCCATTGTGGGTAGGGTTATACCTTTCATGGTAGTCCTGGGTTCTATAAGAAAGCAGACTGAGCAAGCCACTAGAAGGAAGTCAATAAGCAGCACTTCTCCCTGGCTTCTGCATCAGCTCGGGCTTGTGGGTTCCTGCCTTGTTCTTGTCCTGACTTCCTTTGATGATAAAGGAAGTGTAAAGCAAATAAACCCTTTCTTCCCCAAGTTGTTGGATATGATGTTTCATCATAAAAATAGTAATTAACCCTAACTACAACATATAAATGGACACCTATCAACATATAAATGGATGAAGAAAATGTTTGGATATGGAAACTCCAGCAAATAAATCTGCAAAATGGCATAGGTTTTCATTCCTTCAGTGCTCTATTTAGTCCCATGCATCAAAGTGACTATTATACTTAGCTTCAGCTGTCAACTTTACACAAATTAAGAATAATCTGGGTTGAAGGAAGTTAATTGAAGAATTGTCTTCATAAGAGTGGTCTGTGGTTATACCTTTGAGGGTATGCTCTTTTTTAATTATTGTTTTATTTTCTTTTTTATCTTTTTCACTTATTTCTTTTATTAAAAACAGATTCTATTCTCTCTCTCTCTCTCTCTCTCTCTCTCTCTCTCTCTCTCTCTTTCTCTCTCTCTCTCTCTCTCTCTCTCTCTCTCTCTCTCTCTCTCTCTTTGGTTTTTCAAGACAGGGTTTCTCTGTAGCTTTGGTGCCTGTCCCGGAACTAGCTCTTGTAGACCAGGCTGGCCTCAAACTCCCAGAGATCTGCCTGCCTCTGCCTCTCGAGTGCTGGGATTAAAGGCGTGCACCACCACCACCAGGCCAGATTCTATTTTCATTCAATATATTCTGATTATAGTTTTCCCTCTCTCTATTACTCCTAGTTCCTCTTCAACTTCCCTTCTATCCAGTAACCCTTTATGTTTCTGATTAGAAAAGAACAGACATCTAAGAGATAACAATCAAACATGACAAAAGATAATATAATAAGATGAAGCAAAAACTCTCATATCAAGGTGGACATGGCAAGCCAAAAGAAGGAAAAAAGTCCCAAGAGCAAGCAAAAGAGTCAGAGACTCATTCTTTCTTACAGTCAGTTCTTGATATCAACTTTATGTAGAAGGGCCTAGCCCACTGTGAGTTATACTATCCCTAGGTAGGTTGGCCTAGGCTGTATAAGAAAGGCAGTTGAAAGTGAATCTGTGTGCAATCCAGGAAGCAGCAGCCCTCCATGGTTTCTTCTTGAGAGTCCCAAGCCCACAACTCTATATAGTAAAAGTACAGCTGCCAGACCCATAGACAAACCCACAGAAGTATGATCCTCTGGGGAACCTGATTTGCAGAGCTTCAGGAACACCTGTCCTTTGGATAGTCACTGTCAATTCTGTAGGAATCTTGTAAAGCCATGGATCTTTTACCCTTCATAGTATGATTCATCCCAAAATACCCCAGCAGTAGCATAAATTGTTTGTTGAGATAACTTCTTCCTGTATGGGAAACTTGATGACTTTTCCCAAACTGTGGGGCACTGATGTAAAAGCATTCACTCAGCCAAACCTTTGTTCTCATAGTCAAATCTATGTAAAGCTAGTCCCCCACAATTATCCTTATTGACAGGACTTATTGACAAGAAAGGCACCCTGAGCAATAGGCACTGAGCAGGAGAGACATTATGTCTGCTTTTACTGATAAATAGATCTGAGTGGCCCTCCTATCTCTAGCAGCAGACTCAGGAAGGTGTAATCTACTGACCTTTGCTTTACTCTAACAAGCTATTAATATTCTGTACTTACCTTCACCTTTCATTTGACACAGGTCTTAGTCTAGGAAATTAACCGTTTGTACCTTTATCCTTAAAATATATAAGAAAAATGCTTGTGTCACTAAACCAGCCCCAGAGAAAGGAATTCCTTCTCACCTAGGTGGCAGCAGATACAGCTCCCCCACATCACCCTGATACTTAGCCTGGCGATCAAGTGCTATCCTAATTCTCCCAATATTACAGGGGATCTTCACAGCCACACCCCTTCTGAGACAAAAGGCTTGTCAGTCTCCATCCATCTTGTTAGCCCTAAGAAATGCATGCTTGGTACTATTGTTATCGCCTATGGAATTGCTAACTATGTCTGTGTGGATATATAAACTGGAAAACTTGTAGGATTAGGAGGAGCATCAAGAGGGACCATCAAGAGGGAACAACAAGGAAGAGTGAGGAACATTGAGAGAACATTGGAAAGAGTATAGAAAGAATAAATGGAACATGCTAAAAAAAAGACTTATGTGTATTAATATATTTACTCGCAAACAGTTTTAGTCAGTAAGAGCAAATATACTCTTTCCCCTACTCAATGCCTTATTGAGGTTCTTATGTGACCACATATTTACAGGGCTCCTTTCTTTGTGAAAGTCCTGTCAATGAGGATAATTGTGGGGGACTAGCTTTTTGTACATTTAACTATGAGAAGAAAGGTTTGGCTGAGTGAACGCTTTTACACCAGTAGCCCAAAGTGTGGGAAAAGTCATCCAGTTACCCATACAGGAAGGAGTTATCTCAATGAAGATTTATACATTGTTGGGATATTTTGGGATGATTCCCAATATGGAAGGAAGAAGAGCCATGACTTTACAAAATTTCTACAGAATTGACAGCAACTACCCAAAAGACAGGTGTTCCTGAAGCTTTCCAAATTGGGTTCTCCACAGGATCATACGTCTGTGGGTTTGTCTATGGATCTGTCAGCTGTACTTTTACTGTATAGTCTTGTGGGTTTGTGACAGTTGAGTCCTTCCCTGACTTTCTTCAGTGATAGACTGTAAGCAGAGGCTGCTCATTCTTTTCCTGGTTGCCCAGGCCTGAATAATCACACAGAAACTATATTAATTACAACACTGCTTAGCCAATGACTCAGGCATATTTCTAAATGGCTCTTACATCTTGAATTAACCCATTTCTATTAATCTGCATATCACCACAAAGCTATGGCCTACTGGTAAATTTCTGGCATCTGTCTTCTTTGGCAGGTACATGGTGTCTCCTTGACTCTACCTATTCTCTTTATATATCTCTTCCAGCCTTGCTCTATTCTGCCCTGCCATGGGTGAAAGTAGCTTCTTTATTAACCAATGGTAATAAAACATATTCACAGCATACAGAGGGGAATCCCACATCAATAGACTATGAGGTGTGTAGTGAATAGGAGCGGCGGGGCTATGTTCCTGGCACCCGGCTGCCTGCACAGCTAGCTTTATACCAGAAATAATTACACAGAAACTGTATTCTTTTAAACACTGCTTGGCCCGTTAACTCTAGCCCTTACAGGCTAATTCTTATATCCCTATCAACCCATCTCTAATAATCTGTGTAGTATCAGTCTTACCAGGAAAGATTCAGCATGTCTGACCTGGCAGCTTGCTTCATGGCATCTGCCTAGGAGAGGGGAGCATGGCCTCTGAGCTCACTTCCTCTTCCTCCCAGCATTCTGTTCTGTTTACTCCTCCCACCTATGTTTTAACCTATGAGGGCCAAGCAGTTTCTTTATTATAATTAACCAATGACCTTTCTCCATCATTTCCCCTTTTTCTGTTTAAACAAAAAAAGGAAGGCTTTAACTTTAACATAGCAAAATTACATATGACAAAACAGTTATCAACTAAAAATTACAATATTTACATCTATTTTATCTTTATCATAACTAAGGAAAACTATAACTAACTATTCTTCAACTCCATCAAAGACTCCAGAAAGATACAATATTACCTAAGCAAACAATAAATAAGCAACTTTCAAACTCTAGAAATGACAGAGACATCTCGCTGCCTGGACAGTCACCCAAAGTTCCTCTGTACCATTGGGGCATCCATCTTCAGCCTCGGGCCCATGGTATCCAGCAGACATTTCCATGAAGCAGGAAAATTCAAAGTCAGTTCAGTCACTATCTGTTGTGTCCTGCAGAATGTCTTGCAGACTCCTTCATGAATCAGGAACCCCGAAAGATGATCTCACCTTTAGGCAAGCTCTGTAGTCCTCTCTCTGTGGGTTCTGTGTGTCCAGTTTATGCAATAGTCCAGGCAAGAACAGTTTCTTGCCCAAATGGCTATCAAACTCCATAAAGATCCTCTTCGATGCCCATCTTCCTCTTGAAGTAGATTGGTGCTGCCAGGAGCAGATGTGTCTCATTGTCATGAAAAGTCCTAAGTTATTAAAACATTTAAAATGCCATATTCTATAATCTTTGAAAAATATGAAGAATACCTATCTAAAATATATTTATGTACATCTAGAAAATCTTAACTAGCATGACTACAAACTTGACTATTATGATTATTTATTAACAACCTATATATATAGTGAACTACACAATCACAATACCTTAATCAAGATCAGAAATACATATACATATAACAAAATTGACCTGAAATTTAAATCACTAAAGCAAAATCCATATCAATGCAAATTATTCATGTCTATATCACATCCCCCTTTAAATGTAAAAGAACATTTATAAGCAATATTTGGGAACATGGGCACAGTTTTTTCTCTCCAAACTGCTTCCTGCTGAATAGGGGCGCTGTTAATCAGGTCTTTTAGGGTAAAAACCATGTACTAGATTCATCTCAGTCAGCAGTTTAGTGAAGTGATTTTTTGAAGGTGTTCACAGCAAACCTTCAGGAGGGCATGGTCCATCATACCATATTGGGATAGACGCAATACACAGGGAATAATCCTCTGTAAAAACAAAAGAAGAATCTCTTTTCCAAAGTATCATATCCTTAGATCCAAATTCTGAAGTCAAGGTATTTTCAAAATCTCTATCTTGGATTAGTTCAGCAGCATTTATAAACAAATATCTTTTAGCATCTGTTGCTCCTTCCTCAGCATTCAAACAATTCAAAGAGAGCATAATAGCATACAGTATCAAAGTTCTCTGTTTATTTTCCATCTTTGTGCGCTTTATTTTAACCTCTATTTTGTTTATTTTTACTTTTTTTTTGCTTTTTGAGACAGGTTCTTTGTATCTTTGACCTGGAATAACTCTGTAGACCAGGCTGTCCTTGACCACTCAGAGATCTGCCTGTCTCTGCCTCCTAGGCATTCGGATTAAAGGCGTGTGCTACCACACCTAGAAGTCACAGAGGTCAATCTCCCTCTGCCTCCCAAGTGTTGGGATTAAAGGTGTGTACTACCACACCCAACTACTCTCTTTCTTCCCTTTTTTTTGTTTTTTACTTTAAGAACTTTAACTTTTAGCCTGCATATATTTTTAACACACTGTAAATCATTTAAAAGTTTTCTTAGACTTTGCATCTTTCTTTTACTGTATATGTCTCTTTTGTGACCATAAGAGTCTTTAATTTACCAAGCAATTTCAGTAGGACTAAATCCATGGCTTTGACACCTGGATCCAGCCCATTCCTTAGCTTTCCAGCCTCATGGCAGAGGTACCGCTGTAACCACGTTTATTGCCACAATTCTATGCCCTTCAAGGTCCCTGCCAGCAAGCAAGCTGCAGCATTATGTCCACAGACAACACACAAGTTCTCTCTCTGTAGTCGTCCCTCCTGCCTCAAACAGTCAGAGTTTGCCCTGGTAGGATGGCCCAGAAAGCTGGCATTTTTAAATGGTGCAGCTTTTTTCCTGCTATGGATGAAAACTGAAAAGCATGCGTTCAGCTTTTCATCAACACCATTTAAATGTTTTGTGGCAGGACCTCTTAAGAGCTGCAGGGTTTTGCAGCTAAAGCTGAGTCAGGAAGCCTCTCTTAGATGAGAGCGCTTGCTTGCCTCTATCAAGCAGAGCAGAACAGAGAAATTGCTGCTACCAAGAAAACATGCTTTACTCTATTCTTTCCCAAGCTTTCTCAGGCTTTCTGTGGATTAAGTTATCCACGTGGGCGCCATTCTGTAGTGAATAGGAGCGGCGGGGCTATGTTCCTGGCACCCGGCTGCCTGCACGGCTAGCGTTATACCCGAAATAATTACATAGAAACTCTATTCTTTTAAACACTGCTTGGCCCATTAACCCTAGCCATTACAGGCTAATTCTCATATCCCTATCAACCCATCTCTAATAATCCGTGTAGCATCAGTCTTACCAGGAAAGATTCAGCATGTCTGACCTGGCAGCTTGCTTCATGGCGTCTGCCCAGGAGAGGGGAGCATGGCCTCTGAGCTCACTTCCTCTTCCTCCCAGCATTCTATTCTGTTTACTCCTCCCACCTATATTTTAACCTATGAGGGCCAAGCAGTTTCTTTATTATAATTAACCAATGACCTTCCTCCATCAGAGGTGGAAGTGTAATCAAGACAAACCTGTTTCCTTTTGCAAGTTGCTTTTGGTCATGTTGTTTATAACAGTAACAGAAAACAAACTAGAACAGTAACATTTTTTGTCCTAGCAAAGAAAAACTTGATAAATGACATTTTCCTTTTAAAGGTATACTTTTTCTTCTAGATCTTTGTTATTTGTTTTTACACTGACTATTATATAGAGAGAAACACAAACAATTAGACAGCCAAATGTAACATGAAATTGACACTAGAAGCTTGAGATTAGAGGATGATCAAAGATAAATGTCATGAACCTTTTCGAAAAAGAAACATACTATAAAAGTAAAATTCTGTCATTCCTGACTTTATGTAAGAGTAAGTTTCATCTGTAGAAATACGAAAACAATGGGGGAAAAAGGCCACACAGTATTTGTCAGAAAGCAAGAACAATTTAAGCTATCCATAGTGGCACATGCCTATAATCCATGCTTTGGGAGGTGGAGCTAAGTGAATCAGGACCAACATTGGCTACATTGGAGGTTTAAGGTCACCCTAGGTAATATGAGAGCTCATCAAAGAAGGGGGAAGGGGAAGATATATCTTTAAGTCTTACTGTCTTCTAATAGCAAACTGAACATAAGTTTTTGTCTGATGCTTGATACATACTGAAAATATCACTTAGAGATACTCTGTACTATTGCTAACAGTCATATTTTTTCAATCACATATTTTAAATAGAATTCATAACCTTCTTCCATTATGCTATCTTGTTTTATAGTCTCTCCAAATATTTCTTATAATGACTGAACTATAGTTTGTCATACATGTATATCAAAATTCAAGCATTTTTATTTTTGGTTATTAATATTAATATAATTTCACCTTAAATAACCTAAACACTTCATGAGCCCCAAAGATGGCCATGATCATTTTCGTTCCATCATGAGATGAGTTTACAAGTTCAGAGGAGTGGAATTCAGGAGGCAGTTATCAGCATCTTGCAGCATCACCTTGTATTTTCTATCTAAAATAAACTTTATATCTCTCTGTCTGTAGCATAATTCTGGGAAGCAGTCCCCATGTTTTAAAACATCTGAACTCTGGAGCAGATGCATTTTTGTTGCTCTCCTTTTGTCTCTCTTCTCTTTCTTTTAAATCCTTTAAAATAGCACAGCAGGGACAAAATATTTGAAAGAAAAACACTGCTATAAAAACTGCACAATCTTTTCAGCTACCACTGCTAGACCTCTTTTGAAATTGGACTCTACCTGTCATTTGCAGTTTGTTAGAGATGAATGTATTAGATCCTGTGAAGATGTGAGAAGGCGGGGAGCTGAGTACAGCTACCGCCTACTTGCCTTGCTCTGTTCCTGTTTGCAGGTGGCTTGGAAACCTTCAAATTACAGAGAGGAAAACTTGGTATTATGGAGTTTGTAGACTTCCAGCACACCTGTTTTGTAAATCCATGCTGTTCCAATGATGAATCGCCTCAGCTTTATGAAATGATTCATCATTAATCATTACAAAAAATAGGCTTAACAATTCATAAGCTCAAATAATGCTATTCCATTAGGTCTGTATTTATTAAAACTATATTACTTTGACTAAGTTTGGAAACGGGGAAAACTCAACAAGTTTATTTCTAGAAACGACAGACCTTTCCGTTCCTTCAATGCTCTGTTTAGCCATATCCATCAAGGCGACATTTTTTAGCAGTAGAAAAACTTGATAAATGACTTTTTCTTCCTAAAGGGGTATGGTGTTTCTAAATCTTTGGTCTGTGTTTCTACACAGAACATTATATAGAGAAAAAATGGATTTTTTTGTCATTGAATCTATATGCTTAACACACAACACAGAACATTTTGGAGACCAAATAGGTGTTCTTGGCTTTTGATATTGTTCCTTTTCGCATTGTTGCTGCTTTGCTTGTTTTACACCAACTAATTCTCTGACACTAGTTAGTTGCCTTACAGCTCAATTCAATTCTGACATTAACAGAGTTACTGCAGACCACATAGGTTAGGTGCTCAGTCCCATAAGGTGCTCCCCCACATATATCAGAAGCCAATCCAACTAGGTTCTCAGGTAACCTATAATTTTAGTATGACCTGACAAACATTGGTGATTCCCCCCTTTTGGAGCATGCTCAAAGAACGACTCATGGGGAACAACGCCTTAAGTAACTATAAGAGAGGCTCCAGGAAAAAAAAAGCCAGGAGCCTTTTACCTCAGGTGCATTTTGTTCCTGGATTCTTCTTGGTTGTGATTTTGTGCCTCCTGTGACAAACATATACATTCAACTTATAAGATGTGTTTATTCTTATTGGATGTCAGAGCATAGCTGTAAAACCCAATTTGGTCAGTGTGCCCTGAATCTGGACATGGTTTTCTGCCTTGCTTTCATGTTTCCCCAGATATAATCTATACTATATGCCAGGCAATTGTGTTTAAATAGGTCTATCCTGAGAAAGCTCTGGTAAAGGGTTGCTCTGTTAACATTTAGTATGTGTTTACCGGCATTTCTTTACATGTTTTTCTGATCATGTTTTTCTGAACTCAAACAACCTTCCTTTGATCATTGTTTTCTTTGTTACATTAGTATATAAAAGTACACTGGAACTAAAGTAAGGTTGTCTATAGTATTAGACTTTAGTCTGCCCCATTCTTTCAGGTCCTCAGATGCCAGGTTCAGCAGACAAGATCTGGACAGGTCAGCAAACTCAATACCCCCATCACTATTTAGGTTTCAATTTTCAGGAGTAGTTTACTAACCCCAGGTAAACAGATTAGTTAGTATTGTTAATTTGTTACAAGGAGTATTTTAAAAAGAGGCTGCTAGTTTGTTTTCTGAAGCTTAGCCCCGAAATAACCACGCAGAAACTATATTATTTAAATCACTCCTTGGCCCATTAGCTCTAGCTTCTTATTGGCTAACTCTTACATATTAATTTAACCCATTTCTATTGATCTGTGTGTAGCCACATGGCTGTGGCTTAATGGCTAAAGTTCCAGCATCTGTCTCCTTGGGGCTACATGGTGTCTCTCTCACTTCGTCCTTCTTTCTCCCAACATCCAGTTTAGTTTTTCCTGCTTATCTCTTTTATTTTGCCTTAACAGGCCAAACCAGTTTTGTTTATTAATTAACCAATTGTATTCACAGCATGCAAAGGGGAATCCCACATCAATGCAATGAACAGCTAGATGATGAAATACTCAGAGTGAGATTTGGAAAGGTCCTGAGTGCAGGTACTTCTGATTTTATGGAGTTGGGATGAAGCCATCATCCCAGTAGAAACTAGCACATTATTTTATAGGTATATACTTAAATCCTTAATAAGTGATGTCTTGTATATTAAGTGCATGGGTCTAGGTTGTTGAAAGTTTTTGTTACCTGAGTATGTTTCTAAAGTCTCCATGTCTAAAATCAAGGAGCAGACTCAGGCTCATGTGGCTTATTAGTAGTTAAAGGTCACCTCTGTGCTCATAGACAGCTTAGAGAAATGAGAGCCCTGAAGATTCCCAAACTGTTGCTGAATTCGTGATTGTACTAGTGAGTGTAGTACCTTTTAGTTCAGCTGATCAACATCTGTCCCTGGGATTTTCTTTATGAGTATCAGGCCAGGAGTTTCATTACAATGTTCTCAGATTGGCAACATGCCTTTCCTTATATAACTTGAATGGATGACACATGGAAAGGAAAGTGTGTGCTGGTGTTGGTGGACACATGGAGTTCCAGGGATTTGGGGATTTCTCTATGGTAACTCGACAAAGCACTTACATGCTTTGTGCTTTAATTTCATATTTAAAACAAAAATGTCGGGAAGAATTTTCTTTCGGCGGTTTCATCTAATTCGAAGATGGAGGATGCTGGAAACAAGGAGTTGAGCAGCACAAGAGAGCCAAGAGAAGTGGACTACCTGATGTGTAGTCAACCGAGCACATCCTTTGCAAAGCCCCCTGCAAAGAAAAAAAGAGCAAACAAGACAGCAAAAGAGAACGATTGTAAATCAAACAAGAAAGCAGGAGATGCTGAGACTCCAAAACCCATTCCTAGGAAAATACCAGTTCCTCCTCTACCGGATTATCTGCCCCCAGTGAACCTGATTCACCGAGACATTTTGCGGGAATGGTGCAAGAAGCAGAAGCTGAGCAGCAAAGGCCAGAAATTAGAGACTTACAAACGACTCCTTGCAAATTCTTTCCCCAAACAAATGCCTGAATTAGAGAAGATTCCTGACACACCGAAAGAGGCCAGGATGAAGATATGTCGGAAAAAAATTAAGACGAAGACGGAGGAGGGACAAGAGTCATGTCCTCAGGTGATAGTTCCTCTTGAAATGGCCCCTGTACCCGAGGAGCAGATGCCCGCCCTTACTGAACCTCCTGTCCTCTATGAAGAAGTTAGCACGACCATTGTGACCACAACTGCCTCTGAGGCAGTGTTGGCGTCTTGGTCCAGGATTGTAGCCAATGCTAACAAGAATGAGGCCCTGCAGTCCATCACAACACCTGAGACCTATGGGGAACTGTGGGGTGTGGTCCAAGGGAGAAGCCTTCCAGCAGACTCAAGAGGATGGGTTCGGCTGCAGTTCCACACTGGACAAGCCTGCGTACCTGAGAAGAAGGGGAAAGTGATTGCCCTCTTCCTGCTGCCAGCCTGTTCCTTTCCACCCCTACACCTGGAGGACAACATGCTGTGCCCCGCCTGTGATCACAAGAACAGGATCCTAAATAAGAACCTCCAAGGATAAAGGGAATCTCAGTTGTGGGCTAGCTGCTGTCATTACCTACTCCTTGGAGTGAAGTACGGAACTGCAGCCAAGACTGAGACTGATGGAAATTCACATCTGTGCCCGTGAAGGTGCCCGGATCAGCCAGAAGCCACGAGGCCTTGTTTGTTATTTGTTGCTATAGTACTAGCAGCTTGGAAAAAGAGCCAGTGAAGCCACCAAAACACAGCAGGTCCATGTCTTCGTTGTGAGGACTGCATACTCTTAAGTGACTATGCCTTTTACTGTTGTGTGAAAATAAGGTTTTGCTGGGGTGGAAACTGGTATCTCCAGATATAGTACTTGCTTGTACCACCACTGCCACAACAGGGGTCATAGACAGCTCTGTGGTCCCCTGTAAACATTTAGCTTGTGATTGTAGCCTCTGCATGCCCCCTTTCTTGGGTTGTAGTATGTTTGTTAGTGTGTAGTGCTTGGGTTTGTTTCTATTTTTGCAATATTAAACCAAATCTGTTTTTTTGCATAAATAAATAAATAAATAAATAAAACGAAAATGTCTTTGTTCTTCTGTCAATACCATGCTTAGCACAAAAATAAGTGTTCTATCTCTGGTCTAAAGTAACATGAATTTTACTGTGCTAGCAAGGCATTAGATTGAAGGGCAATATTTTTGCTGTTCTGTGAATGACTTCATGAAGGTTCCTTTAATGTTTTCTCTCCTATGAACAGATGAAGGACACATTTCCGCAATGAAATGGTCAGAGTAAGACCCCTAAATGAGGTAATTTATCCAGGGGCTTGAATAACAGTGTAATTTAAAAAAGTGATACCCCAAAAAGTAATGGGCAGGGCTTCTTCTTCATATGTTCCTTTCATTATACATGAAAGTAGAAACAGAGAAATCACCCACCCATGTTATTGAAGCTTCCCCTTCCCCACTTTCTATTGATGTGACAGACACCATGAGCAAAAGCAGCTTGGGGAAGAAAGAGTTTAATTGGCTTACAAGTCACATCTATCATCTGGGGAAAACAAGGCAGGACTCAAGGAAAGAAGCTGCAGACTGGATATGAAGCCAAGGGCACGGAGGAGTGCTGTTTACTGACTTGTTTTCCATGCCTTGTCTTCAACTCAGCCTGCTTTCTTACAAGACTGCCTGCCCAGGGTGCCACCTGCCCAGGGTTGCCACCGCCCCTACTATGTTGGGCCCTCCCACATCAATCATAAATCAAGAAAATGCCCTGCAGGCTTGCTTACAGGTCAATTCTATGGAGGCACTTTCCTCAACTGAGATTCTTCTTCGATAGCTCTATCTTCTGTCAGGTTGACAGAAGTATCAACCAGGATCTTACCCCTACTCACACTCTCAGTATGGTATCTAATTGCTTTTGGGCTCTCTCAAGTGAACTGCTTTTACAATTGAGACTTTATGCTTTTAAAAGCATTAATGCCTCTCTCTTCAGTAAGGCTATGAGGGTTCATCAAATTTAGACTTACTCTTTGGTACACTTTGCCACAGAAGACTAACACACACTGAAACACATAAACTGTTCCAAGATCAGAGAAATGCAACCACTTTATCATTACACCTTGTTGTTAGTTGCCTTGGACCCTAGGTAATCTCTCTTAAGGGAGAAAATGTTAGAGCTGCAAGACATAGGATTAATTACTTTAACCTACTTCTATTTACAAATGTACAATTCCCGCAGATCGGTCCCAACCCTACTGCTTCTGAATAACAAAACAGCATAATTTTGACTCACCCACCAAGGTCCTGTCCTCATTACTACAAAGTAGACATACGACAACCCTTTTCTTCATCGTAGTCCTTTTCTAGCCGTCTTGATATGATTTTTAAAACCACATTTTGACAGTTTTCACCTATTACCACAAGTTTTTATTAGTTCAAAATGTAGATCAATAAGCATATATCAAAATCTAGTAGAATATATAGCTACTGAAGTTATAAATTAGTAACTATGTGAAGGTGACCCCCCAAAACATCATCCCCTAGCCAAAAAGAAAATTAGGTTGCTCTTAAATGACCTCCAAAGGCCTGTATGTTAAAAGTTTAGCCTCCAGAGTTGTACTATTTGAATGTAGTAGAAGCTTTAAGTGGTAGCATCTAGTAGGAGGTCTTAATATCACTGAGAGCGTGCCCTGGTGCAACCTAAGGGCTCCTCAGCCCCTTTGTTTGCTTTTCATTGCTTTCTGGGTATGATGGCTTTTGTTGGTTGACAACTTAATATATATGGAATTAACTAAAACCAAAATAGTTGGGCAGCTGGAATTAACTAAATCCCAGGTGGTTGAGAAGCTGGAATTAACCAAAACCCTAATGGCTGGGCATACCTGTGAGGGATTTTTTTTTTAATTAAATCATTAGAAGTGGAAAGACTCACTTCTAATCTGGATCTTTGTGGTAGGAAGACTCCCTTTTAATCCAGATCTTTTGAGATGGGAAGATTCTTCCTTTGATGTGGACCACACCTTCTGCTGGTAGCCTATATATAGGACAAGGGGGAGTGAGCTTGCTCTTTTTTTTGCCTGCTTTCTAGTATTCTCCCTAGCAAGTCCTTTCCTTCCCTGGCATTAAAGCCTACTTTGTCAGGATTCCTGCACATAATGAAGACCAGCTGAGACATCCATCACTATGGACTGAACTGTTGGTAGATGTTGGACTAGTTGGACTGCAGCCTGTATGTCATTCTAATAAATCTCCATATATATATCCATATGCATATATATGTAGATAGATAGATAAAGATAGATATTCATTCTGTAAATTTTGTTACTCCCAAGAATCCTGACTAATACGCTGGCGCTCCTGCAGTGTTGTGCCGTCTCACCACAGGTCCCATGAACTGAAACTTCCCAAACCATGAGCTAAAATAAACTTTTCCATTTTACAAATAGATTCTCTAATTGTGTTATAGTTATAGAAATCTGACTAACATGTTAAATAAGTTTTTATTTATCCTTAGACTTTATATGAAAGTGAAGTAGAATCTAGGCTTTATTGTGACTGCTGGAAAATTGTTTTCTAGAAAACACCGATTAGAAAATGGAATTCCAGGAAAATGTAACAGTTAGGAGTAAGTGGTGTATCTCTGTAATCCAAGCACTTTGTATTCAGGAGGCTGAAGCAAGAGGATTCTAATTTGAGGAAAGCCTAGGCTAAGACACAAGACTCTATCTCCAAACACACATGAGTAAAAGAATAAATTAAAAGTGAAGGAGCAGGGGTGCATGGTTTTGAAGTTCTAAGGCTTTCCAATATGAAGGATCCTACTGAACCCTAAATATATAACTTCTAAGCTGTGGGAATTTACAGAAAGTCACTGGTTTCTTGATATAAGCCCTCTTTTATCCTCAGGATACATTCCAAGGTCTCAATTGGATTTGTAAAATTGAATAGTATTGAACCATATATATTCTATATTTTTCTTATACATATGGGTTCGATCACAGACCCTCTAGCTGCATTTCTGACCCTCTCAGAAATCAGGTCATGTTTCCCACCTTCTGAATTTCATTCTTAAAACAAAGAACTGGCCAGCACCTGCTGAGAAGAATCAGTCCTCCAATCTTAGCAGGAAAATCAAGCCCAGGACCTCCCCCTTGTAACTGTAATATACCTCCTGCCTTTTGTCCCTTGATATCTAGGCCAGACTAAATCTCATATTTTGGAACTTCTTGCCACTCTTTTGAAAACCTCTAACAATCAAAAAACAAACAAATAACCTCCCCCCAAACCACAAAATATCTAAAGCTTTTATTTGGGGGATTTGAAGACTCTTTATTTCAGACCCGTTGTCATGCTATGTAAGTCATCTCTTCTAGTGCATCTTTTTTTTTTTTTCTGGATAGTAAAGAGGCTATCCATCTTCAGGGCCGCATCTCCCAGCAAAGTTCTTCTGTGCCAGCTCCTTTTCCATGACCTTATTTTTCTTTATAATTTCTGAAAATATATGCTTATGTTAACATTTAATTCATGGATCAGGCACAGGGAGAGATTAACAATAATCAACAGTAAGTTTGAATAACTATTACAATTGACTATAGCAAATGCTGTATTGCTGTTGTCTGTTTCTCATATATTTTATAGTGTTAGAAAAAAGAATAATCCCAATATAGCACAAAGAAACACACGAATGGCAATAGTTCAACAAGGCAATTCTTTCTGTAAAAAGGGGTGCTTTAATACCCAAACCAGAGTAACAGACACACCTGGCCAAGATGACATCCATCTCATGTCTCTGTTGTAAGTGGTGACAACATCTCATGTGATTGATTGGTGAAAGCTGAACATGACAATCTAATGTGACTGGCAAATTGGCTTATTGGGGAAGAAAAAAAGATTCAGGAAATATGAGTATTTGGCTAGCCAATGATCTTTGATAGACTAAAGAAATTTCTCACAGTTCTACTCCATTCACCCTTCTTTAATGGTGTGAGATAATACCACGCTTTAATGGTTGAATAACATTGGCATTGAAATTTCAAACCCAGGACAAATGGCTACCTGAGGTGCCCATTAACATATCAAAGCTGATGTTCTCCCAGCATCCCTCAGTCTCCACCTATTACAGGGCCCTCCTGGGTGGCATACTCAGCTCCCTATCCCAAATTCTCCAGTTGAGGTACTGGGCTGGTCTTTCCTTCCTCCAGCTCATTTGGCCCCTATAGAACCCAGTCTCTTGGCTCAGGAGCCCTATCTTGGTTGGCAGCTCCTGTCCCCTCTCTTCTACCCCCTCTTTTCATATGTCCTGGCTAAAGGTTATGTTCACTCTGAACTCTTCCAGATGTCCTTGCATCTGGCTGTGTTTTCCCTTTTATATACAATCAAGTTTCTCCTTCACCATACATAGGAGCAGTCATGCTCTTCTTTTATTATTGTTATTAATCATTATTATTATATAATCAGGCATTGTGGGAGTATCAGGCTACTATGTAATGGTTACTTGAGCAGAAACACTGTGATACTGTGAGATATCTGATAATGAAGAGAGCAGAGCTACTAATGGGCAGGCAAAACACAATAGATAATGGGGTAATGCCTGTTCTAACAGAGATGGCCTGAGATTTCATCATATTCCTTGGAATGTCATGCAGGTTAAATTATAAGTTCATAGTGATAAAAGTATTCATCTAATACTTTCAGATCCTAGTGCATTAGAGGGAAACTGCAGAAAACAAAACTGTAGATAAAGCGGTACCGCTGTCCCAAAGTTTCAGAACTTTTCCTGAAGTCTCAAGGTCAAATTTTGGCAGAGAGACTATTTTTTATTCCGTGATAAGTGCCCTGGGGTGATTAAACTTGTGGTTTTTGCTCTTATTGTAGTTAGCTTGCTGGCTACTGGATAGGCTGGTGAAGTGGAAAAAGATGGAGGTGCACAGAAATGCAAAGGGGATCAGTAATTGTGAGGGATAAAAAGATACTTCGGAGGGCTCTGAGAACAAACTGAGAAGCTGGGTGATTAAAAATGCCTCTTTCTTTCAGATAACAAGGGACCACAAGAAAAAGTTTAAATTTTCAGCAGAAACCAAATCTTTAATCAGAATTAGTGCACTTTGTTACTGGATGGAGAGGGATAGGAGTACAAGGAAAATTAAGAGAATGGGGTTTGTGACAATGTATCCTTTTGGAACTGCTTTTAAAGTAAACAAGAATGGTGAAGTGTGCATATGTGAATGGTGAGGAAAGAGTGTGTTCTGTGTTCTGCAAGGAATGGCTACAGTTAACTTTCTTTTTCCACTCCTGGGGCCTAAATTCTTTCTGAGGATGAAGTGTCTCAAGGTTGAGTTGTAGCTCTTGATGTCATTCAGTGCTTTGTATGGTAGTATGTTTAAACAAAAAAAAAAAGGAAGGCTTTAACTTTAACATAGCAAAATTACATATAACAAAACGGTTATCAAGTAAAAATTACAATATTTACATCTATTTTTATCTTTTATCATAACTAAGGAAAACAATAACTATCTATATATTCTTTAACTCCATCAAAGACTCCAGAAGGATATAATATTATCTAAGTAAATGAGAAGCAAGTAACTTACAAAACTCTAATACTCTCTTCTGAACTCTGTGGGCACTTGCACTTACACGTGCACATACCCATATGCATACACCTATACACATATATGTAACTAAAAATGAAATAAATAATTTTAATGAGCCCACGTAGGGACTGGAGACATGGCTTAATGGTTAAGGCATCTGTCCATACCTCCAGTTCCAGGGGATTCTACCTCTTCTTCTCACCTCTGCAGACACTAACTGTACATGGTATATAGACATGCATGCAGGAAAGCACCTATACACATGAAATATAAACAAATAAATGATTTTTAAAAGTAAGTCAATGTGTGTAGATAGGATAAAGAAGTGATAGGTTATGTAGACCTGCAAATGGTAGTGTTATTATCCATTCTCTTTTGCTATAACAGAACATTGGAGGCTGAACAACTTACAAAGAAAAGAGGTTTCACTCCACAGATACTTACTTACCAATGTTTATTGCTGCCTTATTCACAATAGCCAGGAAATTGAAACAACCTAAATGTTCTTTGAATGACAGATAACAAAAATGTAGTACATATACAGAATGGAATACTATTAAGCTGTAAAAAATGAAATTATGACATTTGCAGGTCAGTTGGTACTGTGGAAGTTCCTTCAGCCAATAGCCTTTAAGATACCAGCCCACTTGGGCTTTGTCTCTTCTACTATACATGCAACTGTAAAGTGTGCACTTGCTCTCATGCTTCCAGCTCTCGCTTCCAGCTGCTAGATTCAGTTCCTGTTTCCTGTTTGTGCAGAGGAGTGTGATCTAGGACTGTGATTTGTGAGTCTACCCCTAAGTAAATAACCTTTTATTATATGTAGTTCTGAAGTAGTGTGGGATTATTTTGTAACTTATGTCCTCAAATTGGTAGAACTAGGAAAGATACCATATATTGAACTTGGTAACTCAGAACCAAAAAAAAATGACACATGTTTTTTCTCATCTGTAGTTTCTAAGGACAAATCTCAGATGTGGATATACAACATATAGTAACCATATAAGCCAGGTTGAGTGTAGCTACAGTCCCTCATCAAAGAAACCTCTCTTTACAGCAAATGGAGACCATCACAGAAAACCACAACCTAAACACAATGAAGAGATCATTGGATTTTGAAAAGCTCAGCCCCAGCATATATATCTGTATCACACAGCTCCTACATCTGTGGCTCAGGGAACATCACAATACCTGTGTGGTGGTTTTAATGTGAATGACTCCGATAGCCTTACATGTTTAAATACTTGGTCCCATTGATGGAACCATTTGGGAAATATGAGGAGGTGTGGCCTTGGTGGGAGATGTATACCTCCCCACCATTCCCAGCGTTTTCTCTGGTAACTAACCCCACTCTTGCAAGAACTACATTAATCCATTCATGAGGATTGAACTTGTATTGCCTAAATATCTCTTAATGATCACATTATGACTTGACACAGTTAAATCAGGGTTGAAGCCTTAACATGAATTTAGTGGAGACAAATCATATTAAACCACAGCAGTCTGTGAGTAGAAAGTATGTATTTCTTTGAATGCCTGAATTATTTCCTATGACCAGACTGGAATGGAAAACTCATGGATCATCCAGTGATGCAGGGAATAGAACCCAAATATCTGCATATATTTTGATGACGCAGGTTAACCAGGAAGGTTGATCAGGGAACACTAGTACATTTAACAGCCTTTGGTTATTACCTAAGTAACTCAAAGGTCTTTTCTGATTTTTCTCTGTCTCCTGCTCCAGATGTAGACTTTTTTTTCCTGTTGAGTTGAAAGATATATGTGAGATTAACATCAATATTTCCCCCGGAGTTGTTTGAAGACTTAAAGACTTCTAGCAGCCTTTGTTTTTACTCAATGAGAAAAGTAAAACTCAGATTTCCTTCTATCTTCTTCATTAATATTAAAATATACTGTGGAAATTAGATGGAGCCTATGCGTCATGATAGAAGTAAACAGTAGGCACTCAGAAATATCTGTTGGGATTTTTGATTTGGGGTTGTTGAACTGAATACAAAATTGCTAAAGGCATTATGACAGGAATTTCAATAAAATAAAAAAGATTGTGTTCTTTTCTCTGAGCATAATTCACTGGTTTTGGAAATGGGTCTTTGTTGAAGGCTGGCATCAGGGCTCGTATTTGTGAAGTACTTGTCAACCACATTATCAAAGGATGGGAAAGCTGCAATCACTGAAATAATCTCCAGTTTCTAAATTACTTCAAAACTGATTAATATCCTAAATTACATTTAATGTATATAGGAAGAAATGCAGAGTGTAATGGTCCCTGTTCTATGTGTAGAATAAAGAAATAAAATAAAAGTTACTTAACAAGAGCCTTTAACACACACACACACACATACACACACACACACACACACACACACACACACACACACACACACACACTGCATAGTACCAAAGCAGCAATTGAGTAGGAAAAATAAGAAAAGATGTTTGTAGTGCTACTTAAAGGTTAACTAAAAATTAACAGAGCCAGACCCCAAATGAAATGATTATGGGCCAAAAATAGCTAGGTATGTGGGAGTTGGAAAACAGCTTTAAAATGTTGAAACCTCCATAAAAGTTCAGGGCAAGCAGATTGAACCCAAAGTATTAACACCCACTAAAAAGAAAGTTAAGTTGTGGGTAGTGAACTGGAAACACTTGAAAATCATGATTTCCTTGAAATTTTCTCATGGATGGGAGAAAACCAGGGATCCAGGCTTTCAGATAATAAAGCAAAATATATTTTAAAAAATAACAAAAATTATCACAAACCACATCATGGTAGGATTACTTAATTGGGGAAGCTTATAAGACAAAGCATATTTGCAAGGGAACAATGGAGAAATTATTCTTAAGGATTTACTTTTATAACTAATCTTATTATTGATAAGGATGTAACCTCTTTGTTTCTTGAGAGTCTTGAACCCAGGAGAGCCATGATCAGTGTCTAGAGCTGAGTGAATGCTTGATTTTTCTGCTTCCAAGCGTTGGGATTACAGGTACATGTCACCAGACTTGGTTTAAGAAATAAACTTCCAAGAGATAAGAAAAGGCAGAAGATGCTATGAGATGGGTGGGGAGATAATATAGCTCAGTTAGTAAAGGCTCATCTTGAAAGGACATGAGCTCAATCCTCAGAACCCATGGGAAAACAGACAGACAACCCCCCCCCCAACACACACACACAAAATGACATTTGCTTGCAATCCTAGTTCAGGGGAAGAAGAAACAGATCCAGCTAGTTAGTTGGCCAACCTAGCTTAATCAGTGAGCCCCAGGCTGATGGGCTACTCAAAAACACTCACTGGCCTGCTTCAGAGGAATAACACCTGAAGTTTGCAACTAGCTTCCATCCACATGTGTGCACACGTAGCACACACACACACACACACACACACATACACACACACACACACACACACACACACACACACACACACACTAACGAGAGACAGAAATGAAGAGAGAGCTAAGAGGAGAATAGCCAACTGGGAGAACTGACCAGATTATGATGTCATGTCACAGAATATTGTGTAAAATGTTTTCCATAAAAAGATATATGAGGGGCTGGATAGATGGCTCAGCACTAAGAGCTCATAGTGCACTTCCAGAAGACCTGAGTTTTGTTCCCAGCATTCATTTCAGGTAGCTCATAGCCACCTGTGACTTCAGCTTCATCTTCTGGCCTCTTTAGGCACCTGCACTAGTGGTCATAAACCCACACATAAGAAAAGGCAAACACATATGAAAAGGAAGATAGGCAAGGTGATGCACACTTAAAATGTCAGTACTCAGAAGTATTAGGCAAGAAGCTTGTGAGTCGGAGGCTGTGCTGAGCCATATTGTGTATTGTGTCTCTGTAAACAAAACTAAGATAAAAAATACTATTGAATCAACCAAACTAAAGAAGATGATGGGGGGTGTGTGTGGTGTGATCCTTGAATCATCATACATGAATGCAAGTTAAAGTGCAATGCTGATAGGAAGATGAAAGGGGCAATGTGGGTTATTTCGAGGGCTGGGGGCCGATGAGGGCTCTGGAGAGGGAACTACAATTCCTATTAATTGAGCCCTGAAGCAATGTCCCAACATTAGCTTCTTTTATGTTTTTCATCTTTTCCACTAAGCAGTAGTAAAGTGACCTGCCCAAGGTCATACCGGTAATAAGCGGCAAAGCTAAGCCTTAGTCCAGAGCTGACTAGAAAGCTTGCGTTCTTTTCAGATTTGTGTAGACAGTAGAAGATAAACTCCCAACGCATTCAGTGCAGTGGAGTCGTCGAAAGGTTTTCATTTCTCAGCTCCTCCATACCAGCATCACTCAGAGCAAGGGGAAATTTAGTAGTATTTCACATCTACAAAGACAACATTGAGACACAGTTAACAAATGTCTATTTTTACAGAAAAAAGGTTGAGGCAAGGCCACAGAGAAGGCAAAGAGCCCCATCTCTGCATGCACAGCGGTTTAAAAGATGATGGACATGGAACGTCCTTTGTTAAAAAGGGCAAGTAAAACTGAATTTCAACAAAAAAATCACAAAGAAATGATCTATTCATAGCTTCTTAAACTGAAGGTTCAACCCCATACAGAGTAGGATAAGTGAGTGTAGAAGTCTCAGAGATATGTTAACTATGAAAGTGTTCTGAATGTCCAAAAACCAAAAATTAACTAAAAATCAAAAAGTGTAATGAACTCAGGCCTGGGAACTGAGAGAGTTCTCGCCTAGCATGCATCAGGCCTTGGGTTCTAGCCTCAACATGCTATAAATGATAAACTAGTCTTGGGTGACATATACATATAACCCCAGAACCTGAGAGGTGGAGGCAGGAAGAACAGAAGTTCAAGGTTATCCTTAGTTACAGAGTGAATTTGCACAGTCTGTTAACATGGTGAGTTTGAGGACAGATTAGGCTACACAAAACTTTTCTCAAGAAGGAAAAAAAAGGTATAAGGAATCTGATGTACTTCAGGCATTGCCCATATAAGCAACTCCACCATATCCTTGGTTGCATGTTACCATATTATCTTTGTTAGGTTTCTATTGCTGTGAAGAGACCATGATCATGACAACTCTTATAAATAAAAGCATTTAATTGCAGGGATGCACTTATGGTTTTAGAGGTTCAGTCCATTACATCATGGCAGGGAGCGTGGAGGAGTGCAGGCAGATGTGGTGCTGGAGCTAAGAGTCCTACCTGCGCCTTGACTCAGAGGCGAGGAGAAGTTGATTGATGGTCGCACTGAGGGAATATTGAGCCAAAGAAATCACAAAGGCTACCCCTACAGTGACATACTTCCTCCAACAAGGCCATATCCAATCCAAGAAAGCCACACCTCCTAGTAGTGCCCCTCTCTATAAGCTTATGGGTGCCAGCTACATTCAAGCTATTGCACATACCATGCAACACCAATGAAACCTGGAACATGTCAGCTGCTGCGAGGCTATTGTGTGTTCTAAATCACATGATTTTACTCTACATGCAAAGCTTTCTACTCTTTTGGAAGTATAATGATTTAGTATGAGAAAACAGACACTTGTAATGATTGCCTGCTATCTTTTCTCAGTGTGGGCATCAAATTAGTACATCTTTGCACTGTATTGCATTAAAATGTTTTATTTTACAAATTGCTATTTGAATGTCTTACTTGAGTTTCATTAGCCATGATGAAATATATTTTGGCTCAGGATTAGGGCAGAATCTCCAACAATTTCTGGAATAGCGCTAAACATATTTCTGCTATTTTTTTCTACATATTTCTTTTTTTTTAAATTTATTTATTTATTAAAGATTTCTGTCTCTTCCCCGCCACCGCCTCCCATTTCCCTCCCCCTCCCCCAATTAAGTCCCCCCCCCTTCAGCCCGAAAAGCAATCAGGGTTCCCTGTCCTGTGGGAAGTCCAAGGAATCCCCACCTCCATCCAGGTCTAGTAAGTTGAGCATCCAAACTGCCTAGGCTCCCACAAAGCCAGGGCATTTACTACATATTTCTGCGACACGGCATTCTCAGCATTGATGATTACAAAACAAACTAGCAGTCAACCTGAACTTGTTGAAGGTACTCTCTGTCCAGCAGTATGAAACACTCAGTCAAGATTTAACTCTTTACAGAAAAATAAATGAACATAGCCATCTGAGCATGCAAAATTGAGTTGTCACATTCAATAAATGGTAAAAGCATTGTGTATAATAAGGGATTGTTTATAAAATAAACTTCTGTATGGTTTCTCATGTGCTAATGTTTGATTTGTATACCTATTATATATATCTGAGGCCAGGGAAACATCTCTCAGGTGAAAGGGAAGAAGGTTTAAGGAGTGCTGAGCTATATGAATAAATAATTCTATTTTCCTTGGGGTGGTTCCCACTAAATGCGATAGCATGAAAAATAGTTTACAACAAAACAGTTCAAACGATTGATGGTTTTTTCCTTATTCTTTAAATGTTTGCCAATTATTCTTTGGAAAGAAGGTTGCATTAGGGCTTCCATACTGTGCCCTGGGAATAACGAAGAGACAATTTAACATATTTTGTGGAGCTGGCACCTAACAATCGCTGAGCCTTCCATTCACATTTCCTATAGCATCCCAGCTGCTTTCCTTGACTGCAGTCCAGACCCTTTTCGTTAACACCCTTCCAACTGCTGCCAGAATAAACTTTGTAAAACGCAAATCTGACAATGTCAGTTCTTTGCTTAGAACTTGTCAGTGACACACCATGGCTAGGGCTTGCCTTCCCAGACTCATCTCTTGTTCCCTCAAGCACTCTTCACTCTAACTGTTCCAAATTATTCTCTGTTCCCAAAGGGAGGAAGCACTACTGTCTTTTGTGCATGTTATTCTTCAGGTCCAAGATGTCTTTTCTTAGCTGTTTTTTTTTTAATCTGACAATGCCATCTTTCCATTAGCTCAAATATCACATTTTTAGTGAACCATTCCAGAGCCCATCAAACAGAATCATTGTGACTTTTTTGGACATTCTTTTTCTGAGGAGGAATATTTCTAAAATATATTATCACCAATATGTATGTCTATTATGGTGATGTTCCCCTTATACACTGAAAAACTGTGGTTCATTAGATAGAGCTTTTTTGGATCAAGAAGCTGTCAAAGTTATTCTTTTATCTTTGTTACCACAGCAGCGATATTCTCTCGTTTAACCATTCTTTAATTGAATGCCTATGAAGTCCTAGGTACCCTGCTAGATCTTGAGAATATAATGGTAAAAAGCAAGGACATTCTTTTTGGTAGACAGGCAAAAGTCAAAACAAACCAATAAAATAAAATAAAACTCTGGCACATTAGCCAACACATAAAATAATAGCATTTTATAAGGATCAGTCATCAAATGAGACATCCCCACCCTCCCTCCTGTAGAATGTCTTTCCTATGCGCACCCATTTGTTCCCCTTTCTTGTTGCATCTAAGCGGAACCACAAAACTAGCTCTTGCCAGCAGGATGTGAGCAGAGTCAGAGTATGTCAGTGCTCAGATGAATGCTGTTTTATTCTGTCTTCTCCTGTCTCTCAGCCAGAAGCATAGGGCCCAGAGAAAGTCTTTTATGGGTAGCGGATGTCAGAACACATCATAGGAGGAGTCTTGATTTCCCAGAGACTCTGTGTAGGAGCTTCCTACTGATCACCTAACCTGAGAATGAAGTAATAGGAAGAAAATTTCAATTCTGTTGTGACATTGATAGAACAGAATTCTTTGCTAGAGTTAGCCAGCCTTGACACACAGTACCATCGTGTCCCATGACCAATGTTCACATAAAGATTTGAAACAGACCAATGAGTATCTCCTAAAGCATTTTCCCCCTGTCACAATGACTCTTGATTGCCATGTGTAGCATGTATGTTCTTCAGCTCTCCCGACTACACGCCCATTTCTCAGTTACAGAAGGCCTGCTAACAATCTGCCCAAAGCAAATGCTTCCAACCATTTCACAGAAAAGCTTCCCGGTCAGGGGAAAAAAAAAATCCTTTGTTACACAGCTAGCTAATTATTGCTGTGGACACTCTTCATACTGCAACATTCTTTCTTCCTTCTAACCACTACATTGTATCATGTGTCAATTCAAGACTCGAAGCAAAACATGCTGAAAGATTTGACCTCTGTCTTGGTGTGCTGAACCATTTGAACACACATTGCTCTGACAAGAACCAGAATGTGAAGAGACAGATATTCTCCTTGTCAATTAATTAAACCCAGGCCTTTTCAGTAGTCCTGGTTCATGACATACAGGCTAATTTGGTCAAGCTTTCCCAATTATAGAGAAACATTTGCTGAGACGGGGGCAGAGCTAATGTGGTTGCTTCTGAATTGAGTCACACACGGTCTACAAATATTGCCTCGGCTTCATTTTACCTGGGTTGAGTCATTTCTGCTGGATAAGAAATTAAGGTTACTCATTACATTAAGTATCCACGAACCTACTGGGACAAGTTTTTAAAACTTAATGAATTTAATACTAATGAATATTGTTCCATTTGGCGTTTGAAAATATGAAATGAGGTTGATGTGCACTTTAAAGGGAGTAGTGAGGCCATGTGGACTATTTCCGTGAAAAAGGCCCAAATGGCATCTGCCTTTCAAATTGTTATCATAATTAAAAATATCATGTTTAGAAATTCTATTAGAAGTTCATAAAATGAGAACCAGATGTGACAGCACAGGATTCTGATCCCAGAACTTGGGAGGTGGAGGCAGGAAGATCCCAAGTTTGAGAAGTTCAAAGCCAGCCTGGGCTCTATAACAAGAGCCAAAACAAAGGGAGAGAATGAAGATCTGTGAGGGTGATGAAAATCTAATGACTAGAGAGAAGGCTACAATAGTATTCTAGCTTAGCACTTGCCTGGGGATGAATGTGCTGCCTGGGATGAGCTGCTCATGTTTCAAAACAGAGCTGAGGCATTTGCTTTGACTATAGCTGGGGGAGAAAAGCTATTATTTGACAATCAAAATCAACAGGATGTCCATGACTTTAAGTTTCCAGAATGAGGGAGCAGTGAAAGAAGACACTAAGCTATGTAGATGTATCAAAGGACACATTTCTGTAGGACTCAAGATATCCAAGAATTACAGGATCTCCCTGGTCATTACTGAACAACAACAAATTGCTGAACTATAGCCTTAATGCCGAAATCAGGCTGGTTTGAATCCTGGCTCTAATGATTACTGATATGTGTCCTCAGTTTTCTTATCTTGGAAATAGGGATAAAAATACTAATACCATGAGTATTAAATGGCATTTAAAAGGCATTTATCAATGACACTGACTAGCACTCATTCTGAGAACTCAGTAAGTGGTGGATATTAATAACACGATATGCTTGTGAAGTTGTACCAAATGGCTAAGCAGAAGGATTATGAAGCATATTCACAAAGTTTAGTTATAGCAATTTCTTTATTTCAAAATATTTCAAGTCACTGCCAGAAAATAGACATGTTAGTAATTATGACACAATAAGATTTTGTTGATAAGTAAATTGTCTTCTTTCACAAAAAGTAAGCCTGCCATCTTTGGTCTTGAACAAAACCACAGATATGATTAAAAACCTCAGAGAATAGGTAGAATTATTTAAATGAGATTCCACAACTCTATATTTCATAATTATGAGACGCTGCTTATTCAAAATCATGTACAATGGCACGATAGTGAAATTTCCTTGCCAATAAGGATAAAATACTAATAAAACATCCATTTTTCATCAGATGAACAGTGCTTATCAAAACCATTCTCAGTAGCATTATTTAATTAACATTAATTGAAAAGGAACAAACCTTTACAGATCAGGTCTAAAGTATGTAGGAGAGCTCAAAAATTTTGGTACACAAAAATGAACTGTTCTATTCATCACCTTTATGTGACACAGTGCAGCATTTCTGTTGGCAGGCTCTGGATATCCAAGGCATAGAAGACAGTACTTGTATATCATTTCAGATCCTCTGGTTTATATCCCACCCAGCCAGTCCTGGGTGACCAGTGAGGAGACTTTGACCAGCTTCATTGCAGTCCTTACCCTTGTCATTGGCCAACTACAAATAGCTTTCTCTTCAGTCCCTGAGACTTTTGTGACCCCTTAGATGTATAGCATTTGACATTTAGGCCAAATCAACCTGGAAGGAGGTTGGGAAAATACACGTGGGGCAATTCTTAGCCAGTGGGGAAATTCAGCAAATGAAATGGGCCTACAGGTGGGGTACAGGTGGGTAAGCACCCTCTGTGGGAGTCCATGAGATCACACATTGGTGCATTGTCTGTTCTTCCTTGTCTCATGTCTCCCCTCCCTCTCCATGCCCCTGCTGTCATACACTCAAAGCGTTCACACAGAAACCTCAGCTCATATTCTATTTTGGGGGAAATTCTAGTTATTGGCATATTGGACATTTTTCTTAAAAAAGTAAAAGTTTACTTATAAAAGTAATGCTAACAAGGAGACAGCTCAAATACAATGAGTATTTGTCACTATATTTCACATTAAAGCAAAATGATTATTATTGGTTTAGTTTTAACTGTATATATCACTTGTAATTTACAGAATAACATAGAGATTGATGGCAGGGACCTGGATCCCTTACAAAGAATGACCTTTGTTTATTTTGTGTGACAATCACATTGTATGATAGTCACGTCATGTTGCCTCAGAACTGCTTGGCTACGTTGATCTTTTTGCTGCCAAAGCTGAAACTTTGTGGGCAGGTTTGGGTGACAGTTTGACCCCAATTGGGAGTGGTTATCACTTTTGACTATACTTACAATAAACCTGGGCATCTCTGACACAAAGCAAAGACAGGAGAGCGTATAACAACTGAGAGTAAAAGCATGTATGGGCCTCTAATCACTCAGATTGACTTATCTTTGTTTTGCTTTGTTTTTCAAGACAGGGGTTCCCTGTGTAACTTTGGAGCCTGTTCTGGAACTCACTTGGTAGACTAGGCTGGCCTAAAATTCACAGAGATCTGCCTATCTCTGCCTCCTGAGGACTGGGATTAAAGATGTGTGCCACCGTCACCTGACTATGTCCTGGCTCTGAACTAGGACTTAAACTTGTCCAACTACATAAAGCTGCATTTCAAATATTGCAGAAAATGAAGTTAGGTAAGGCATATGAAGTCTGTAGAACACTGATGACATGCACATTTTATCTCACAAACCACCAGGAAATGCTTTTGGTAGTGGGCTCTATGAGCCCTGTACTGTAAGTCACCTATGTGCAGTGAGAAAAGACTCCATTACAAATCAACTCCAGAGTTGTTTTTTTTTTCCTCCCTGACTTAGGGTTTTCAAGTTGCCCACTGAGAGATTGTATTCCAAACCTTACATATTTAATGTAAGTTTGACATCTTACAAAATGTGACAAATTCATCATCTGAAAAATCTTTCTAAAAAGATGTCTTACTCAAACTGGTGTCATCTTCCTGGAGCACTGCTCTTGATCTTCCTTTCTATTAGCAATTTTCTTCCAAAGCTGGAGGTGGTGGTCTGCATAGATGCAATGTCAGCGCTTGGGATAGGGAGTCAGGAAGATCTAGAGTTCAAGTCATGGGCTGCTGAGATGCTTCTGCTTGTAGAAGTGAGACTTGCTCTGGAAGAGCACTGATGGCCACCTGTAACTCTACTGCTAGGGGAGCTGATGTCTGATGAGGGAGAATTGTCTGTATTCTGTCAATCATGTTATAAATAAATGCTGATTGGCCATGCAGGAAATATAGGCAGGAAAACCAGACAGGAAGCAGAAATGATATAATGAGAACAGCAGAATTCTGGGAAGGAGGAAGTTGATTCCCCTCATTCCTGCCCAGACCACTGAAGCAGTAGGATGTGATCTGCCCCACTGAAAAAAGGTACTGAGCCACATGGCTAACATAGATCAGAAAAATGGGTTAATCAAGATGTGAGAGTTAGCCAGTGAGAGGCTAGAGCTAAAAGACCAATCAGCTTTATATCTTATAGAGATCTCTGTGTGAATTTTCTCTGGGACTAAACAGCTAGGGAACTCTGCAGGACAAAAACCCCAAAAACAAACAAGCCAGCCCTCCATGTTACAGATGTCCTCTTAGGACTCCTCAGCACCTGAACACATGAGGTACACACACACATGTACATACACACTCACACATACACACAAATAAAACAACTTTTAAAAGTGTTTTACTCCAGCTTGGTGTACATTGAGTTATTTGGACAGCTGGGACTACATGAGACCCTGTCTCAATAAAAAAAACTAAATAAAAAGAAAAATATTTCTTTCAAATTTTAATCTAGAAATCTCCAGAGAAACTATTGTTATTAAATGAACTTTAGTGTAAATCTGCTTCTGTTCATCCCTGTGTGCAATTGAACCTATGATGCATTTTATAAACTTTTAGATACATTTTGTTTGTAATGTGATTTGCTCATTAGAAATACTGAAAATTTAGATGAAACATTTTATATTTTGGTTCTTCAGAAAAGGGCATTCATTTATTTTATTTCTATAGGTGTTTTGCTTCCAAGAATAGTTGTGTACTACCTGATACTCATGGAGGTCAGAAGAGAGCACTAGGTCCCCTGGAACTGGAGCTATAGGTGGTTGTGAGTCACCATGTGTGTGCTCAGAACCAAGCCCACGTCCTCTGCAAAGGACATCAAATGCTCTAAACTGCTGAACTACCTCTCCAGCCTTTGTACTTGTCTTTTAACACACAAACATACCCCAAAGTTCAGAGAATATCACCAGGTTCTGAGTTTAGTTGTATCAAATTATAGTGTCGGGCTAGCTCAACCTACATCAGTTCAACCCAAAAGAATAAAAAATGCTGAGACACAAAGCCCAGAGTGCTGTATTTAATTTAGACATTCCCCGTGCATTGTCTTCACAAAAAATTCAAAATAAGAACATTGGCAGTATGGATGAATGAGCCTTGAATCCTTAAGTAAATACTTTTTTTTTGAATATTTAAGAGGTGCTGTGAAAAGTTGATCTAAATGTTTTCATAAATTTTCAAATTTCACTAATGATTTTGCCCAAGTTCCTGGTGGGGAAACAGTGGTCTTTCCCTGGATGATGCGTGACATTTTTGGTGTGCTACTTCTCCCTTCCCCCAATGGACATGTCTACATGGCAAGAGATGGAAGATCTTGAGTTATCTGAAAATTAAAGAACAGCAACAAAGGGCCAGATGCTGTAGTTATAGAAGTTACAAAAGTATCATAAACACCAGGTGTGCAATATAAATGCACAGGTTGTTTTTTTCTTTTCCCTGCCACACAATTATCATATGGTTCTAACATCTGTTCATTCCTTTCCAGGCTTCCCACAGATAGTATTTATTAAAATCAAATACATACTAGGTCTCACTTATGCGCCTTGAGCAGGAAGTACCACTGTGGCCTTATTATGGAGTGTAAGTGAGCCGATAAAAATTGATTTTTATCAGTAAACTTACAATTATCCTTACAAGCCAATATAGTATTGTCTGGCTCTGCTGTGCATTCTATTATTTGCTAATTACTCTGTGGTTTTCATTAGTGTAAAGCTGATACATTTTTTTTCTGACTAATTCCAAATAATTGAAGAATGGGAGGAAAGGCCAGTTTAACTTTGAAAAAAGACTGTTTCAGAGAATGTTGTCTAAAGAAATGCTGTTTTTTCTTAGTTTCAAGGAAGGCATATCAGAATGAATAACTAAACATAAATAAGTATTTTAAATAAGCATTTTTATTTCACTGAAATGTTTTAATTAAAGGCATATCTTATAAAATCATGTCAGAAACAAGAAAACTAGCACACGGGAGAGAATGCTGGTCTGAATGAAGGGCTGTTTTCTGATCAATCCTGCCAATCTTCAGCCCATATTTTCTCATCTGAGAAATGAACCAACTGGGACATAAACATTAAATCTCCTTCCAGTTTTGATGATTTAGGGTGCTATAAAACCTTAAATACTAGCTGGGCATGGAAGCCCACACCTTTAATTCTAGCACTCAGGCAGAAGCAGCAGGATCACTGATTTTTGAGGCCAACCTGCTCTACAGAGTGAGTTCTAGGACAGCTATGGCTACGCAGAGAGACCCTATTTAAAAAAAAGACAAAAAACAAAAACCAAAAACACCAAAAAGAAAAAAAAAAACAAACTCAAAACCAAACCAAACAAAAATAACAAAAAAGGTTCAGTGAGTAACCAAATGCAGGACTCTATCTCTGTCTAACTCCAAAAAAATGTTGAGATACTTTTTTAGCACCAAAGTTACCCATGAGCTTCGCTGAGTTTGTCATTGGACTATCTTGGCAGTTCTACTTTCTCCTCTGGCCACTCCTACTTCCTTTTTATTCATTTCATAACTGCTAATGGCATCAACATGTGGCCATAACCATCCAGAAGACTAATCTCTTTCCAGAGTCTTACATAATAATATGTATAACCTGCTAAAACGTATTAGCATAAAATGTAAAAAAATTAAATAATCTTGAGTATGGGAAATGTAAGTGGGCAGGTAAAGGCATTTTGTGATATATATAAGACTATAAAGCCATGAAAAAGCATAATTCTGTCATTTGTCACAACATGGATAAAACTATAGATCATTATGTTAAATGAAGTAAGCCAGGAATAGAAAGACAAGTACCACACTTTGAACTCATTTGTGGAATCTGAAATAGTTGATTGCATGGTATTTGAGAGTATCATAGTTGTATTCAGAGGCTGAAAGAGCAACAAGAAGGGATGGGTAGAATGTTTTTAGATAAGAAATTTTAGCATGACATTGTACAATAAAGTAAACTTTCTTTAAATAGTTAGGTACTGTACATCGCAAAAAGGAAAACAATAAAAATTTTTAATATTTTCATCACAAAATAATGATGAATGTTTAAGATAATGGTTATATTTGTTGCTCTGGTCATTAAACAATGCACATGTATATTAAAACATCTCAATGTACACTAGTAATATAAAGGATTATTATATACTGATCAAAACTAGATCAAAATTAAAAATTTAAAAGACAGGCATCTTTGGAGAATACATTTTAAAAGGATAATAGACAAAAAGTTTATATCCATAGCACATGATGAACACCAACAAATCAGTAAAATCAATTACTTTATACATCAGAACAAGAATTTCAAGAAAAAGAAATGTTGTGAAGAAAATAGATAGAGGTGTTTGTAGCTCAAATAATAAAACCCAGAGACAGATATTGGGGTTCTACCTAAAGCTCAGAAAAGCAAACCAGCCAGCCACTGGCTCTTCTACCTTTGACTGAAATGGAGCTGAAGGGATAGTATCAGGAGGGAGTTCTAGTAAATATTGAAATCCATCTGCATTTAGTTTTCCAAATACTTTTATACCCCAATACAAATAAGGGGGGGGTTAGAAGGCGAAAGACTGCTTTAACATGACACAAAGGATAACAAGAACTGTTACTTGCTCCAATACTTGACACATCAAGCCATTAATTACAGAGTAACACTTATGATGTTTGGGACAGTGAAAATACACTAGACCAAATATCCTGCAGGCAGCCACTCCCTAGGCCAAACCTCCTATTTCAAAAGAATGGGTAGAAGTATGCTTGAATGGTCAGAGCTGAACAGATCTACCTCTGTGAGCCATCTTGCTGTCCAAAACGCCAGGTAAGCACAACCTAGGTCAAAATCTCTTGTTTTTCGTTACCCCTGTTGTCAACAACTTTGAAAAAGCAAAAGACAAGGTGGAACAGGCTCACAGCTGTGTATGTCCCAACATACTAACATACATATATAGTATGTACATGCATGTTCATGGAAGAAGTTGTATTTTACAGGAAGGAAATGTGAAAGAAACATCTACAAAGAAGTCATAAACTTAAAGATCTGCCACCACTATGGGGAGCTCTCCAAATTTCCCTCAGTTTCAACCTCAGGGTCAGAGTCAATTCCTGTATTCTCAAAAGAGGACAGTGCAGAGAGGGCGCAGTCATAGCCAATAAATTCTGATACTGTAGAAAGAGACAGCAGTGCTTGCTTCTGTTTCTCAAAGCACACAGCTGTATGGTAAGTTGGAGGTTAGATTGGGCTATGTTCAACCCCATCTCAAACCAAACCAGGCTAAACACAAAACAGCAATGAAGGGTCTAGGAATAGAAATACAAAAGTATAAAATTATAAACTTAAAAGAATTGGGAACAGACCTTCATTAGTTTTGTTAGCAGCAAAGGATTGACTTTTAACAAGGGATGTTTGGCTTACAGTTAGCACCTCTGTCAACAGCCAGGGGTTATCTTTTGACGGCAACCCTCTTGCCCCTTGCATTTGACAGCTGTTGTGAACTGAAGTTAACTTTTAATAAAGGTTTGTGCAGAAACCCCTGTCCCATAAACTTTAACCAAATGTTCCTATGTGACTTTTGACTTCACCTTATTCGTATCCTTCCCTGCTATGGGAAACCAGTTATGCCAGAAAAGTTGTAAAGTTCTTGCCGAATACTATTAGCTGGGAAGGAGATCTGCAGGCCTCTGTAAACATTTTAGCTAAAACCTTATTATTGAAAATTGTTAATCTTAAACTGCAATATGTATCTAAGCTTTAACCTCGAAATTGTAAAAATTCTTTTGTCCATGTCTAATACTTACTTCTTGTTATAAAACGGGGCCAGAACCTGCTTCCATTACCACAATTTCAGAAGTCCAAACTCTGGCTGTGATCTCAAATAGCTGACAAGCATTTTGTGCCTCACATTGATTTTTTTTTTATTCTAGAATAAAGCTTGATTCAGATTTCATAGACTTTGGTGGTCTGTTCCCCATCATTGTATGACCCCAGACCCAACAAACAACAGCAAAAATCTCAAAAAAAGAAACAGCAAAAATAAACAAAAAACAAAAACAGTGATAAATTTTGAAGTTGGCTTTCTGTGGCCCTGGATACAGGTCGGTCCTATGTCCAGTATGAAATTTCTTAGAGAAGCCTGAATTCTATAAGGTTCTTACTTCTTTATTGCGAGATCATCGGGGCCAATAAAAGCAGTGAATCATTGTGTCGCGCTCTGTGCCTGCTCCTACTCTTCTGCTCTCAAATTCTGTGGAAAGGCCTCGTTTTCACCACCAACAATTCACTGCTTATAAAATCTCAGACTCCAGGACTCAGTCTCTGATTATAACCTTCAGATTTTCAGCTTACGCTTTCCTCAATTCTACTGTAGCCTTAGCATAGTTCGGTAATCATTGCTTTAACAGCTCTAATTTCTATGGTTCTTTGCCCACACTGGCCTCTCAAAGGTCACAGAACCTTTTTCTGAAGCCAGGCTCCGCCCATAAAACAGAGGCTCTCAGGTATTCAGAAGGTCCTTACTCCCCTGTTTCTCCACTCTCATTATTCTCCACCTTGCAGACCCAGCAGCCTTTTCAAATGCAAATCCTACCACTCTCCTGCTACCCCTCTTTTCCAGCGACTTGCTTAAGCTCTTAAATGGCTCCACATGGCTCTTAGGATAAAACCCCAACACTAAGGCGGCTTTCAGGATTAGCTGTAATTTGTGTCCAGGGTACATTTCTTCTCTCTCTCCTTTGCAACCTATGCATCATCCACCCAGAGACACTCTTGTTGCCTTTTACGAACACTCCTTTCTTTTTTATAAATGTGAGCTTTCCTACCTGGCCTGCTCTAAGCATCTTTTGCAAGCCTGCCTCCAACTCATCCCTTGGAGACTTGTCTCAGGAGGCACCTCTTCCATGATGACATTTCTAAAGTGACAGTTTCTAAACTCAAATTTTCTATGGATGCTATAACAAATGTGGTACCTAGACTCTAGATGATATTAAAAAAAATTGAGCAATCAGATAGCAATACCTGATGGTTGTATACCAGCCCTGTTCAGCTTATAAAATACCTTAACATTGAAAAAGGTTTTCTCCTTTCCTGTCTCCTCTTCCCCTCATTAATTAGCTCCCCTTATCAGCAAAACTCTGAACAATTGACCAGGGCAGAATCAGTCGCTGATACCCAATAAATAGTCAATAGAAATCCGTCCACAGGCTTTCTTCCTTGTGTTGGCATCGCAGTAAACAGGTTTCACCAGAGCACGTCCCCATTCCTACACAGCCCATTCTGGTCAGCAGTGCCCAATATACAAAGGTAAGGCATGCTGTGGTATTCATTTCTTTTCAAGAACGATGACTGAGCAGAACAACTTATCGGGGACGTGTGTAAATAAATCAAAGCGCAAGGTCAACATGGCATACCATGATGAAAGTGGGGTTTGTGGGATTGAAAGAAAAATCTCAAGTGAGGAATGTGTTTTCTTTCTCTCTCTTTGGATATGACTGATTTCTTTCTATATATCCCTGTCATAACTAAAAGAACACATTTTTTTAGAGGGCTTATGGTATATTTTTCTCACTATCACAACCCTTACGATATTATCAGATACATAATGGATGTTTGATAAATGTTCGCTGAATGACTGTTGTGATGATTGGTAGCTCATTCTTTAACAGACAGAAACAATTCCTGTTTTGTGGAAGGAAAGAGAAAGTAAACAGCAACGTAGCTTCCTCTAAGCAAACTGCAGCAGTTGGGGAGAGCAATTTAAAGTTGAGCTGAAATTCTTTAGTATTGTTATCTCAAGTGTCACAATAAGGAATTCATTCTTTTGTACTGTGAAAACTCACCCATGTTATACCTAGCATGTAATCCTAAACCATTTGCATGCTGTTCAAAGAATTGTTCTGCATATAGATTGGTTTGTGTGCCCATATGTTTAAAAATTCAATTTAAAGGAACAGCTGAATTAGTCAATGAGATTGAAACTTTTCTTCACCATTCAGTTTAGGTGACAGAGAAGCAGCCCATATTCATTTGCACGTTTAAAGAGGGAAGCTGAGAGGGATATTCAAGGCTTGCCTGGCAGAGACTAAACTCAGTAAGACCATTTCCCCTTGTTTATCAGTTCTCTCCCTTGCTTGCCTTCTGTATTGCAGAGGCTGGGGCTATTTTTTTTAGTGGTTTTCAGGCTGCGGTTCATTAAGGTTACTGCAATTGGTGTTTCTGTCGATGGTTTCACTAGTATCTGCTGCTAGCAGGCAGGAACAAGGTGCATATTCTTCTCAATCATATTTACGATTGCTTCGAAATTATAACAGCTGGAGTAGCTGCCTCTGTACTGTCTCTCCTGCAAAATGAATAAATTAACTACCAAGCCTCTTGTGGTGCAAAGTCAAAAATCAGTGTTTCTGACTTTTTCAAGTAAAAATAAGATGACCTCCCCCAACGCCGCTGCCACAAACCCTGGCTTTGTTTTCAGCAAAATGAAAATTTTGCATCTTTTTAAAAAAAGGTGGATAAATATTTGACAGATTCAGCCGTGAAACCCAGCCATTTTATGATTCCCCACAGTTGTCTTTTTCACATGCAAGGGAGGCCTCTCTTCATTGATCAGCCTTTTTTTTTATTACACGGTGTTCAGGGAGAAACAAAACAATCTGCAACTCCACAAGGGTCAAAGAAACAGTGAACTTGTGGATTAAACTTGCAAAATTGGGGCATTGATGAGGACTGTTTGTCTTCCTTGGCTTCCAACAAATCTCAATTTGCAAATTAAAACAAAACCTTTAAGGCCTTTCTGATATCAACTTGAATTCAAAATGGGTAACAATCTGCAGATTCCTTGATCTGACATTCGAACTCATAGCGGGGAGGCTCAAAGCTGCCAGAACATGTTTTTCTTTCTGTGTCAACGCAGCCCTTAATCCTCTTCAAATTGGTTAAATAAGTCAGTGTAGAAGTGGCGTCATGGGAACGAGTTTCATGGACTTGGAAGTAAGCAGATTTAGGGAGAATTAGTGAGTTTCTCCAGAGAAGGAAGGGCTGCTAGAGCTGGTCCCTCCTTTGGCATGACTGATAGAGGATGAGAAGCAAACTGTCTCTGAACTTCTCAATCTAGTTTTCTTTATGAAACTTAACTCTGAATTGGCTCGTGCCCCTACCCATCTCCATTACTAGAGCCAAAGAATAATTTTCCATGTGTGTGTTTTCCTCCAGAAGGAGACTTTGAAAGATAAGCCAATGAAGAGAGCTGTGCATTTACTTGAGGATAGCAGAGCAAAAGTGAAATAGAAATACAAGGCACACTTGGGCAAATTTGTCTTTCTTATTTTTAATATTGTTTTCAATATACATGTTTGGATTGTACTCATTGGCTTATATTGGACAAAGAAGAACAATATGGGTTCATGCATTGCAAAGAAGGCAAATCGATGTGAACTGGCTCAATCTTCATTCAGAAAAACTGAGAAGAGAAATCTTGGCTAACAGAAACTTCTACTTCATGGGTCACCAAATTATGATCTGCCTGTGTTGGTAAATAAAGTTTTATTGGAACACAGGAGCATCCCTTATGTCAACCATTTACATATTGTTCATGGCTGCTTCTAAGTGCTTGTGACAGTGCCTGCATGACCTGCAAAGCTGACATCTGTAGCTTTGACAGAAAAAGATTGGCAATCCTTTAACCCAGCACAGATCAGAAAGTGTACAGCTTTCCTGAGAGGCACTCAATGGATTTGATAAGTTTCTAGCAACATTTATAGTTTATAACACAAAGTTTAAAGGGAAATTTTACTTGCATAATGCTATGGAGAAAGCACAGCAATATATCAGAAGTTCCTTCAGCTGGCTCCATTGCTCCATGATTAAAGGAATACCTTTTCTCCCTGGTTTCATTTCACCTTCTGAGTCCATCCAATATTCTCTAATATCAATTAGAATTTTTCCTTTAAAGTCCTGAACAGTGGTGCATCTCATCTTACCAATCTGAAACATGTTATATCTCTGCTGCTGCTACTCTGTTTGGAAGATGCCAATGCTCTAGAAGTCTCACAAGGCTTTTGCTTCTTCACAGGCTTTACTGGAACCACTTGTCTTTTCCTCTTTCACTTTTTTTCAACCTTGCTGTCAGAATCATTGCCTGAAGAGCTTAAAGAAACAAGTTCCTTTGATTTAGGCATTGCTCTCTTCCTGCCGTCCAACAGCCTCTAACTCGCTCCCTTGCTCTCTCTGGACTGTAAAATGAAGTCTTTAAAGAGACAGTAAAAGTAATATAAAAGAATACAGACAGTCATAGGTTAAAGGAGGGAGGAGGGAAAAATAAGCCACACAAAGATGGAATATATAAAGGGAGTATAATATTCTGTGTTATTAGTCAGGTCTGGATAGCTGGGAAATGAATGAGCAGTCTCAAAATACAAAATGATCCCTACAATCTGGGGCATGAATCCACATAAGACCTACAAAAAAAGATTAAGAAAAAAAGAGAGCTTCTAGATCCACAAAAACAGGAGCCAAGCCCAGCTTCTTGGTAGCTGCTTTTTGGTTTTTTTTTTTTGGGGGGGGGTGTTTTTTTTCCCAGATAGGCTTTGTTTGCTGTCTGCAAGCAGAGAGAGGGCTCCTTTAAGAAGACTTCCTGGTTCATATTGAACAGCTCTGGCTCTTTTGGGAGGTCTGGTTATGGAACACTTAAATGGGGTTTGTGAGCAGAGTGCTACAAGTTGTTTAATGGCAACATAGACCAGCTGCGTCCCTGGAGCTGGGGCAGTGAGCATGGCTTGCAGAGGCGGTAAATGCACCTCCACCATATTAAAAGGTCAAGAAAGGCATCCAGGGATGCTGCAACCACACTACTTACCATTTTAAAAAGCCACTCGTCAAAAAAGTATTTCAGATACACAATAGGACAGATTCAGACATAAAAGACCTCTCAATGAGACATAGTGTGTTTTAAAAAATGTACATAGGCTTGAGAGAGAGAAGAAAAAAAGAGTACAGTTAAAAAATAGTTTAAAAAAACAAAGTCTTTAAAGAGACAGTAAAATAATATAAAAGAGTACAGACAGTCATAGATTAAAGGAGAAAAGAGAAATAAGCCACATAAAGATGTAATATACACAGAGAGTCTGAATTATGTTTACAGTTTTTTAACTGCAGAGAGATATTTGATTCTGGGGGCTGATAAGTTAAACCAACATAAAGATATCTTGACTTCAAAATTTGGGTCTAAGGATATGTTGCTTTGGAAAGAGGTTCTGCTTTTCTTTCCACACAATATGAGAACCTGCAGATTCCTTCCAGGCTAATGTGATTTCATGGAACAAGACAACTTGAAAATTTTCCATGAGCCCTAAAAATACATTGCCCGACAAAAAACAGAAAAGCAGTTTGGAGAAAACAGTGCAAAAATTCCAAAAATGATTGTTTGTAAATGTTTGTTTTCATTTAAAGAGGGTTCATTATAAGTGATTAATGATCACAGCCAACTTCTAAATAAAAATGAGGGAGATATAATATAGAGATGAATGTTTTGGTATGGATCTTGTTCTATTGATACAAATTTAAGGCCAATTTTGTTATATGTATTTCTGTTCTTGTGTAAGATACTATGATTAGACAGCTCATTTAGAAATGTAATGTATAATTAAAAATTGCAGATTAATTGTAGTCATTTATAATAGTCAAGCTTGTCATGAGAGTTATGTTTTCTAGATGTACAGACATATATTTCAGATGGATAGGTATTCTTCAAACCTTTAAAAGACTTACAGAACATGGCATTTAAAAGGTTTTAAGAAGTTAGTCTTTTCTCAACGGTGAGAAATGTCTGCTTCTGGTAGTACCAATTACTTCAAGAGGATGATAGGCATCGAAGAAGCTACTTATGGAGTTTGCTAGCCATTTGAACAAGAAACTGCTCTTCCCTGGACTGCTTGATGGTATGCTGTATAAGCTAGACATGCAGGACCTATAGAAAAAATGACTGCTGAACTTGCCTTAAGAAGGTGAAACAGTCCTTCAGGGTTCCTGCTTCATGAAAGAGTCTGTCAAATGTTCTGCAGGACACAGAAAAAACCAACTTACGAACTTTGTCATTACAAGGCAGAACAGATCTTCAAATTTCCTGCTTCATGGGAAAGTCTGCCGGATACTATGGGCCTGTAGGCAGAAGATGGATGCTCCAACATTACAGAAGATCTTTTGATGACTGTCCAGGCAGTGAGATGTCTCTGTCAATTCTAGAGCTTTGGAAGTTGCTTACAATTTACTTCTGTTTACTTAGGTAATATTATACCCTTCTGGGGTCTTTGAAGAATTGAAGACAGATAGTTAGAATTTTTTTAGTTATGATAAAGGATAAATTAGATATAAAGCTTTAGACTTGCAAGTATAGGCTAGATGATAGAGTATTTTTCTTAATTTGCCAAATCCTTAATGGACTAAATATTGAACTATAATTCTTGCTTGATAACTGTTTTGTATATGTAATTTTACTATGTTAAATTAAAGACTTTCTTTTTAATTAGACAGGAAGGGGAGAAGATGTGGCATGCCATTCTGTATATGTGTTGCTTTATTGGTTGATGAATAAAGCTGTTTTGGACAATGGCTTAACAGAGTAAAGCCAGTTGGGAAATCTGAACAAAAATAAAGAGAGTAGGCAGAGTCAGAGAGACTCCATGTAGCTGCTGAAGGAGGTAGACCAGGAACCTTTCCGGTAAGCCACAATCTCATGGCAATGCACAGATTAATAGAAATGGGTTAATTAAAGATGTAAGAGCTAGCTAAAAATATGCCTCAGTCACTGGCCAAATAGTGTTATAATTAATACAGTTTCTGTGTGATTTTTTAGGTCTGGGCAGCCAGGAAACAAACGAGCATTCTCCATCTACAGTGTCAATGTTATAGTGTGTGAAGTTTTTCTGATGAATTCAGTTTTTTGTAAATTCAATAGTAGTTGGTATTGAATTGTAGCTTTTGAGATCAATTTGAAGTATAATCTAGCCACTCTCCCCCAATATGGTCTCTTTTCTCTGTTAAAGTAAACACATAATATATATACACTTGATCATGCACATTTACACAATTAGAGGGATTTAAGTACTTTTAAGGTTTGACTCTTGACTGTATCTCATAGGCTCATGTGTTAAAGGCTAGGTTGCCAGATGGTACCATAAGTGAGGGGTGGTGAAACTGTCTCTAGCTTCTTCTGGTCTCTACCCCAGCAGTAGTTTTGGTTATCATGTTCCAGAAAGAAGAATTCAGATAGGACATGCTAGTAGATCAAACAGGGAAGTGTTTAATTGTAGCAAGTAAGAACCACGAATATACTCTTGAGAAAAAGAGTACACTGTGGACATGGTCTTAGAAGTGATAATTATGTAAGAGGGAAAAACTGGCTGCTGATGCCATGGCAACTGACCCAAATAAACTTGTTTATTCTCAAAAAAAAAGTGGGCTGAGCAGTGCATCAATGGCCTGATTACAGCATACATGGAGCTTATATTTCTTCTTTTAATGTTATCTCTCTTGAGTCTCCCCCATGGGGGCCACTTCTAAGAAAGGGGTGTTCTTTTCCTGGAAACTCATTTCATGCTACTCTGAATTCAACTGGCTAGTATATGTGTATAATGCAAAAATATGTAGAGGGGTTCAAATAACCATAAATTTGAAAAGTTTACTAGGACAAGGTTAGTCGCATTCTGTACATGCTCCCTAAAGTGGCAGTCTCTGAAACTCTGAGCTGAGCCAGCTTCAGTGGACTATAGCCCACTTATTTTTCTTTCTTTTTATTTTACATATTCAATCAACTGTTTGTTAAGTACACCATCAATACAGGGATACTGTTAATAAAGAGTTGTAAATCTTGACCAAGAGCCTTATATCAAAGGAAATGCTATAAATGAATAGTGATGGTGTGACTCTATACATGATTTGTGTAAAATACTAAGTAGAAACATAGCAACATGAAAAAAAAAAAACCTCTGTTCTGGGGCCAAGATTCCTCTGAAAACCTTTGCTCTTATCATTTCTCCAAGCTATCCTTCACTCTTTTTTTGTTTCTAGGTTTCTTATTGATTTTATTGAGCTCTAATTTTTTTTCTGCTCCCTTCCCTTCCTCTCCCTTCTTCAACCCTCTCTCATGGTCTCCATGCTCCCAGTTTACTCAGGAGATCTTGTTTTTACTTCCCATGTATATTAGATCCATGTAAGTCTCTCTTGGGTTCCTCATTGTTGTCTAGGTTCTCTAGGATTTTGATTTGTATGATTTTTTTTGCTTTATGTTTAAAAACCACTTATGAGTATGTACATATGATAATTCTCTTTCTGGGTCTGGGTTACCTCACTCAATATGATGTTTTCTAGCTCCATTCATTTGCCTGAAATTTCAATATTTCTTTCTGCTTTGTAGTATTCCATCGTGTAAATGTACCACATTTTCCTTATCCATTCTTGGGTAGAGGGGCATTTAGGTAGTTTCCAGGTTCTGGCTATGGCAAACATGCTGCTATAAACATAATTGAGCACATGTCCTGGTTGAATATATATATTCCCTTTGGGGAATATATATATACATCCCCCAAAGTGGTATTGCTGTATCTTGAGAAAGGTTGTTTCCTAATTTTCTGAGAAATCACCACACTGACATCCAACTTGCACTCCCATCAGCAATGCAGTAGTGTTCCCTTTACCCCATAACCTCTCCAGCATAAATTGTCATCAATGTTTTTGATCTTGGCTATTCTTACAGGTGTAAGATGGAATCTCAGAGTAGTTTTGATTTGTAATTCTCTGATGACTAAGGATGTTGAGCATTTCCTTACATGTCTTTCATCCATTTTATATTCCTCTGTTGAGAATTCTCCGTTTAGGTCTGTACTCCATTTTTTTTATTGGATTGTTATTTTGATGTCCAATTTCTTGAGTTCTTTGTATATTTTGGAGATCAGACCTCTGTCTGATGTGGGGTTGGTGAAGATCTTTTCCCATTCTGTAGGCTGTCGTTTTGTCTTGTTGACTGTGTCCTTTGCTTTACAGAAGTATCTCAGTTTCAGGAGGTCCTGTTTATTAATTGTTTCTCTCAGTGTCTGTGCCACTGAGTTATATTTAGGAAGTGGTCTCTTGTGCCAGTGCATTCAAGTGTACATCCCACTATTTCTTCTATGAGGTTCAGTGTGACTGACTTTATGTTGAGGTCTTTGATCCATTTGGACTTGAGTTTTGTGCATAGTGATAGATATGGGTCTATTTTCATTCTTCTACCTGTTGATATCCAGTTATGCCAGCACCATCTGTTAAATATGCTTTCTTTTTTCTATTTTATATTTTTTGCTTTTTTGTCAAAAATCAGGTGTTTGTAGGTGTGTGAATTAATATTTGGATCTTTGATTCGGTTCCATTGGTCCTCCTGTCTGTTTTTATGCCAATGCCAGGCTGTTTTCAGTACTTTAGTTCTTTAGTAGAGTTTGGATTCAGGGATTGTGATGCCTCCAGAAGTTCTTTTATTGTACAGGATTGTTTTTGGCTATCCTGGGTTTTTTGCTTTTCCATATGAAGTTGAGTTACTCTGAGATATTTTATGTTATTTAACCATTGATTTTTCATTATGTTCTGTTTTGGACATGTGAGCTGGTCCATCTGGATAGAGCACTACTACTACTTATGGTCTAGTTGAATCACCTATACTAACTAGTCTTTACATCCTGCTTTTCAGGGCTTGTTGGTCAGTCCCTCCTTGAGGAAATACGTTCTCTAACAAAACAGTTAAGAATTATTTGCTAGGGCCTAGTGTGAGCAAATTAGAGAGTGTCACTTTTTTGGTAGAGATATTGGGACCTCACCTTTCTCTTGTGTCTTTGCTTCCTGACTTTTGTAAAGTAAACAGAATTCTTTCATATGCTCTTCCCAAAGGGAAAATGTCCAAGAGACTACAGAATAAAATGTCTATGTCTCTGAGGAAAAAAAATCCTTCTTGCTTTAAAGAGATTTTTGTCCCAGAAATGAAAATCTGACTAACAGTAGCCCTAGGAAAGCATACTACCTGTGGGCTCTCAGCTATTTAATGATGGGCTCTAGGGTGAGGGTGCGAAACAATAATGTTTTCCAATTTTTCATGGTGCAAACACTCCAATCATGGCCTTGTGTTTAAACTACTAAAATTTATTTTGCTTTCAATGTTCCTAAACATGTAACAGCCGGTAGGAATCCGTAACATGATTCTACCAACCCCCATTATAATACACAGCATTTAACTGTTACAAGGAGAGTGGCCCCGCTGTTTGTCCCAGCTCTCCGGCTAGCTTACACGTGAAATAACCACACAGAAATTATATTAATTAAATTATTGCTTGGCCCATTATCTCTAGCCTGTTATTGGCTAACTCTCACATCTGGATTTAACCCATTTCTATTCATTTGTATCACCATGTGGCAGTGGCCTACTGGGAAAGAGTAGACACGTCTGTCTCTGGTGGCTCCATGGTGTCTCTCTGACTCTGCTTCCTTACTCCCAGAATTCACTTCTGTCTTCTCTACCTACCTAAGTTCTGCCCTATCAGGCCAAGCAGTTTTTTTATTGATTAACCAATGAAAGCAACACATAAACAGAAGGACCTCCTTCACCACTTAACACTGACAGAACATTCACTATATAAAATTCAGTGGAACAGGGTTTACATATGGCTCCAAACAAAAATTAAAGGTGTTTGTCCATTCATTCAACAAGTTACAGAATTCCTTTCATGGTAGGTGTCAGGGAAATAAAGATGAGGAGGAAACAATGTTTGCCCTCAAGTGATCAGTGGAGTTTAGAGGAATGACATATATAAATAGATAAATTACAGTCCAGAGCAATAAATAACAGAACAGATGGTTGTGATAACTGATTCAGTATTCATTTTGGTCCCTGTTGGGGGTAAGGGTACCGAAAAGGTGACCCATTTTCTTGACTTCTTTGCATGAGCCCATACTTTTCATGTCTGAACAACTTTTATGGATGTATTATGTAGAGATTCCTTTTAGATTTTAGTAAAATGAAAGAGTATATCAGCTCCTTTGTGAAGGAAACTGGTGACATGTATGTTTCTTATTGTACCTAGAATTAGATTTTAATTATCTGCCATACCGATTCCTGAAACAAAAGAGTAGATGGGGTAGTGTCTTTTGAGAACTGAAGAGATATAGACCTCAGGAATACTAGCCTTATGCAAATTATATCTCATTTTAGAAAACCTGAAGGCATCAGACAGTTGCAGGTATTTCTAAAAGAATAAAAAGGCCAGTATTAATTGTTTGGGTTAGTGGTTAGTACTTCATTCAAGATATTGAATCTAAGAAGTGTTTGCAAGACTCTGAATCTATTTTAAAACTAAAGATCAAGCAAAAAAAATTTTAAAATGGGAGTAACTTAACGGGTTATTTCTCATCTGATTACTACTAAATGTAATTTATTCCAACCACTGATCATACATGTTATTACAAGTCCCTCATAGAGATAGGATGGATAGAAATAATGAATTTTTTTTTAAAAATTCTTTAGTCTTCTTTGTTCTAGGACTCTGTTTGTCCATCACTTTTATATTGGCTCACACAAGCCAAAATTATATTTTAACATCATGGTCAGAGTGTGAAAAAAAGAGTTTGGGGTGCATCAAAAACCAATCTTGATGTGATAGAACAGTGTGCCAGAAAACAAAGTTGTTATGCTTCTTTCTCTTCTGCCTGCCCTATGTGGACCTATGAGTAAGGTGATGATTTAGTGCAGAATTCTTGATCGTTCACAAGGAGCCCTACTGAGCGAGCTTGCTTTGGTTTTTCATAGGATTATAGGAGACAGAATGAAGGATGACACTTTGAAAGGGGAACAGTCAGGGACCTAGCAACCAGCCACAACCTCCTAATTCCTTTCGAGGCCTAAGGGCACTCTGTTGGAATTTTCAGGCAGAGTGACAGGAAGGCTTTAAATTTTACACCCAGTCAGTACAAAATAGTAGAATCAGAAGAAAGTGAATAAAAAAGACTCAGTGACCATTTGGATTTATTCTTATGTTATTTAATGGTTTACTTTACTGTTCATTTGTAGTTTTCCATTCTATTTTACTTTTCTATTGACTTTCGAATACAAACATATCTGAAATTTTTATCCCAAAATGGAGTTTATGAATATATTGACATGTCTTCTCTAGAAGAATATTCAAGTGGAGACGTATCTGCTGGTTGGGGTAACCATCAAAATTGACTATCCAGACTGGCACTTTTGAGATGAGGAGGTGCTGCTATTTATATCCCATGGTCATGGATTTGGACACAAAGTCCCATCCCAAATCAGGAGCTATTGCAAATTTTAACTTCTGGGGGAGGAAGCATCGGCTCTATCTAAAAGTGTAGCTTCTAATGAGTTGACTGTATCCCACTTGAAAGTCACACACCCAAGAATACTTGGGCAGCACAAATTGGCCTTGGTGAAGGAAAAGAACACCGAAAGATACAAGGTTAGGTGGACAGGAAAGGAGGGTGGATCTGGAAAGAGTTGGTGCGGGGAGTATGGTGAATATGATAAAACCATGCATGAAATTCTGAAAGAACTAGTAAAAATATATAAAAAAGTATCCTATAGTCATAATTATGCTCTGAGATCTGGAATCAATGACAACATAAAAGTAAAATGAGACATATGGCTATCCTAGATACGGGTCATTTTATCGGTTATGAGGTTGCCATTTGAATTTCATTGAAACCTCTGAAAAACATATGAAACTATGTCAGTATTTAAAAGATGGTGTGGGATTCATGTGTATTCATATCATGGAAATTTCAATAGGCCCCAAAAGTACTGATTCTCCCCCTTATGACTAAACCAAGAGAGTGCAAAGCCTTTCAAAGTTAAATGATCCTTTGCTAGGGTCATTACTTCCCCTCCAGCTCTCTTGAGCTTATGTACCTACACTCCACAGGCCTCAGAAACCTTCACCTACTCTATATTTCTGTGACAACTGTCTGAGCCTAAGCTTTCTGCATCTCATTTGGATGGTAGCAAAAATCTAACTGATCTCTCTGCCTTCACTCTTCCTACATGTCAAATCCTTTCTCAATTTCACAAGCAGAATGGCTTCTAGAAAATGTAAAGCTAGCCAGAGCAGTCTTCTTTTTCAAAATATATCAGTAGCTACCCCTCTCACCACCACCAAGCAGAGCACAGAATAGGCCACATAAATTCACCCATAGCTGAATCTTTAGCTTCCTGCTTAGCAGTCATAAATTGTTTCCATCACTCTGCATAATCCATCGCATATTTTACTTTGCAATTATTTATCATTGAACTTATTATCATGTTTAGAAGGCTATGTAAATGGTCCTTTTCCAGGAAAAGTCTGATATTTGACTTCTGAATATCTGAGTCTATCACGTCTATCATTTAAAAAGCCATTCATAAACAGGAAAAACCACTCGTTTGGTGAATGTTTCATGACAAATATATTGCTATGTAACTACCACTGTGCTGGCTAGTATTGTGTCCATTTGACACATGCTATAGTCATTTGGGAAGAGAGAACCTCAGTAGACTCCCCTAGACTGGGCTGTAGTCAAGCCTGTAGGGCATTTTCTTAGTGATTGATAAGGGAGGGCCCAGCCCACTGTGTACTATCCCTTGCTTGTGATCCTGGGCTCTCTGACAAAGTAGGTTGAGCAAACCATGAGCAGAAAGTCAGTAAGCAGCATCCCTCCAGGGCCTGTGCATCAGCTCTTGCTTCCAGATTCCTGTCCCGCTTGAGTTCCTGTCCTGACTTCCCTCTGTGATGAACTGTTACCTGAAAATGTAAGAGGAAAGTAACCCTTTCCAACCAAACCGCATTTGGTCATCTAGAGAAACCTTAAGACAATCAGCAATGTAATCAATATCCAGCTCTACCATAGTCTCCCCACTTCAAAACTATTGTTTATCACCTGCACATTACACCATTATTTCCTGCCAATTGCCAATCTGTTTTGCATCCTTATAGTTTTGCCTTTGTGAAGGATACTATGTAAATGGAATCGTACAATGTATATGTTTCACACTGTGGAATGACTTAGAGACTCATTCATGTTCTTGCATGAATTGATAGGTTCTTTTTATTGCTGAATAGTGTTCCATTGTACGGCTGCATTATGTTTTACTTTTTCATTTCACTGTCACAGAGATTCTGGCTTCTTCTTGCAATTTGAGTTGTTTCCAGTTGTGGATAATTACACATAAAGTTGCTATGAACATTCTTAAACAAGTTTTTGTGTTAACGTGGATTTTCATTCCACTTGGATAGAAGCCCAGGAGTGGAATTTCTGGATGGTATGGCTGAATGTACGCTTGTAAGAAAACTGCCAAAGTGTTCTCCAAAACGGCTGTACTGTGTTGCGCTGCCACAGGCAATGAATGAGAGTTTCATTTCTTCCCGAGTCTCAGCAACACTTGGTATGGTCTGCACTGTTAATGTAAATCATTCTAAAATGTGTGGCGCTGGATGTCACTGTGATTTTACTTTCAGTTTCACAAAAACTGAACAGTGTCTTCCCCTAAGAAAAATGCTCATTTGACACCTATGAAGTATGTCATCTTGGGTGAAGTGACTTTTCAGATATGTTGTCTATTTTAAGGACATGTGTTAGAGGTTATTGTTCGGTGCTAAGAGCTTTTATGTATTTTAGTGGCAAATCTTTTATTATATATGTACTGTAAAACTCTTCTAGCCTGCAGCTGCAGTTTCACTTGTGTGTGTGTGTGCGCGCGCGAACATGTGCGCGCATATGTGCATGTACTTGCACACACAAGTGGAGGCCAGAGAATGAGCTTGGTTCTCTTCTTCTAGCACTCTCTGTTCTGGGTTTTGATACAGAGTTGCTCACTGCACCCAGAGCTTACCAATTGCCTAAGTTGCCTGGCAGCAAGTTCCAGAGAGACTCCTGTCTTTGATCCCATGACTAGAGATACAGGCTTGCATTTTCACACCTGGCTTTTTACATGGGTCGTAGGGATCTAAAGCAAGGTCCTTATGCTTGTGTGGCAAGCACGCTATCCACCGCATGTTCATTTGCTATATATGTGCTTGTATAGCATTTGCATAGATTCTTTGGTGAACTATCTCTTGAAAACTTGGCCCATTTCTTTATTGGAGTTTTAGCTTTCTTATTGTTAGATATAGAAACTCCTTTTCCTGGTCTTTCAAACTATTTTTTAGAGAGTTTAAATTTTATTCTATGTGCATGAATGTTCTGTCTGCATGTACATATGTGTATCACATATGTATGTGTCTGATGTTTGTGAAAGCCCGAAGTAGGTGCTGGATCCCCTGGAACTAAATGGTTGTGAACCACCATATGGGTGCTGAGACTTGAACACAAGTCCTCTGCTAGACTAGCTAGTGCCCTTGATTGCTGAGCATCTCTGCAGTCAAGTTTTATATATTCTAAACATAATTCTTTTGTTAAAATGATAATTGAGACAGGTGGTGGGGCACATGCCTTTAATCCCAGCATTCAGGTGGCAGAGGAGTGCAGATCTCTGAGTTCAAGGGCAGCCTGGTCGACAGCTATACAGAGAAACCGTGTCTTGATAAAACAAACAAGAAGAAAAAATATAATTGCAAATATTTCTCTTCCATTCTGTGGTTTATTTTCCATTCCCTTAACTATTTTTTAACAGAGTGAAGGTTTATAATTTTGTTTTAGTTTAATTTCTTTCCTTTATGCATCATGATCTCAGTGTGATACCAACAGTTGTTGGCCAACATGATGCATCCTGATTAGCTTTTGTCGTTAACTTGCCAAAACCTAAAGTAACCAGCTAAAAGGAGATCTCAGTTGAAGACTTACAGTGCTCATCCAGACCTGTGGCCATCCTTGTGAAAGACTCTCTTGATTGATGGTTGATTTGGGTATGCCCAACCCACTTTGGGCAGCAAAATCCCTGTTCAAGTAGGAGGTGAGTCAATGCAGTTTCAGTTTCTGCTTTAGTTTCTGCCCTGGCTTGAATAAAGATAGCAATGAAGTCAGTCAAGCACTGTGAAGTAGGGAATCTAATGTCCTCAGTCTAAGCACAGGAGAGGATTGATATCCTAGCTCAGCAGGCAGAGTGCATTCTTCTGCCATTTCTCCTATTCAGCCCTTTACCCATAAAAATGCCTGCCTAATGATGACCATCTGCTTCACTTAGTCCATCAGTTCAAATGTCAGTCTTACTAGAAATATTTTTACAAACATACTCAGAAATCACATTTAGCTACATATTTGGGTCCCAGTAACACTGATACACAAATTAATCATTACAGTTTTAACTCCTCCTTTTTTACTCTTTTTGGTTTTCTTTATTCTTATCATTTAAAAATTAATTTACTTATTTTTATGTGTGTGAATGCTTTGCTTGCATATATTTGTGTATACTATATGTATGCCTTAAGCCTACAGAATCCAGAAAGTGGTGTCAGATCCTCTGCAACTGGATAGAGATCAGTTGCTTGTGAGCTACCATGTGAATGTTGGGAACAAACTGCTCATCTGCAAGAGGAAGTGCTCTTATCCATTGATCCCCTCTCTCCAGCCCTATCTTATATAAAAAACAAAAGGCATTGGCCATATTGGATTTAGGTTCAAGTATATGAACTTATTTTTACCTTAATTTATAATTTAATGGTCTTTTCTCTAAATAAAGTTAAATTCTTCCATACTGGGGATTAAGATTTTTCTGTATATGGGTTTGGAGGAATGCATAATTTAAATAATGACATAAGACCACAAATACTTTCTGCTAAATGGATATGATTTTTCCCATTTTCTTCTTTTCTTCCTTCCTTCCTTCCTTCCTTCCTTCCTTCTTTTCTTTTTCTTTTCTTTTCTTTTTTTTTGAGACAGGGTCTCCTTATGTTGTCTTCGCTGGCCTTGAACACATTGAAACCAAACTCCTATCTCTGCCTCTCAAGGGGTAGGATTAAAGGCATGTACCACCATGTAAGGCAAAAATGACCTTGATTTTAATAGACAACATTGTAGAGTTACTTGTTGAGAACAGACTTATTTGTCCTAGGCTGCACTGCCTGTGCCTAGCAGCCATGCATGCTGCATGTAAGTAATCTCAGCTCTCAGGAGGCTGAGACAGAATGATCACTGTGAGTTTTAGATGAGGTTGGACTACATAGTAAGATTCAGACAAACCTTACTACATTGTGAAATCCTGTTTCTTACACTTACCAACTAGCCAGCTGAGCAACCAAGCAACCAATGGAACAGGCAGATTGTTAACAGCTTGTTAAGTGAATATGTGACTAAATGGGAATCATACTCATTGTACTCTATTACTCTCTGATTCTGTGTTTGCATGTAGCTTGACTGCTGAAGGAACTTTAATTCAACTCATAATTCAAATAAAATTCTTAAAACATGTCAATATCTGTTCAAAATAGTCTTAAATAGCAGTATTTGCTAAAATAAGCACCAGTGTACTCTAAGATCAATTTTATATCCAGGTGTACACCACAGATTTGTACATAAATTCATTTTCCGAAAGAGACGTGCCAGAATATTTTAAAGAACTGAAAAGCTGGCTTAGCAGTTAGAGGGTCCGGGTTCAGTTCTCAGCTATACATGGTGACTCACAACCAACTGTAACTCCAGTTTCGGGGGATCTGAAACCTCTTCTAGCCTCTGAGGGCATTGCATGCACATAGTGCAAATATATACATGCAGGGCAGTCATAAATAAAAGTGAAATAAAACAAAAATATTAAGTTAAAAATATTAAGAATATTTTAGACGAACACTATTCATAAAAGATAAAACTAAATGCATCCAAAATTATTTGTCCGCAGAAATACAGTCTGACTTAGTGTCAAAATGGAATAGTATGTAACAATGGACTTTACTTAAATATGTGATGTGATGGCAGGTATGTTTCACAACATCAAATTGTTGAGGAAGAAACAATAAACAAAAAGAACATGAACGTTACTACTTTTTTTTTTTTGAGCCAGGGTTTTGTTATGAGTTCCAGGCTGACCTGAGGCTTGCTATGAGACCCAGTTGGCCTCGAATTTATGGTAATCTTGCTTTTAACACTTGTGTGCTGGTATTACAACCATGTCTCACTCATCCCAGCTTATTATTTCATTTTGATAAAAATCAAAACCATCCAAACATTAGCTGTGCTGATAGAACTCATGATAGTTTTTACCTTTAGGGAAGAGGAAATTTGTAAGGAATATGAGAGAACTAATAAATATTAATGATTCTGGAATATGTTATTTACTCATCAAGGTGGTAGATCCACAGGCAAGTTCATTTTGTAAAGTGTCATTGAATCTTGATTTATTATTTTTATGCTTACCTAAAAATTAATACATGCAGAAATTGTCTCGTTATTTCTGAACAATTTGTGGGGAAACCAGGAAAAAAGTTCCATGGAGCTTTATTAAAAAAATAGGTACTGAAGAGAATGCTCAGTGGTTAAGAGCACTGACTGTTCTTCTGGAGGACTAGGGTTCAATTCCCAGCATCCATATGGCAGTTCATAACTGTCTGTAGTTCCAGTTCCAAGGTATCCAACACGCTCACACAGATATGAATGCATGCAAAACACTAATGCACATAAAATAAAAATAAAGAAATCATTTTAAAACTTAAATAAAGAAAACTATTTAAAAATAAAGCAGAAGAAAATGCAGCTATTTTTCATATAAATTATTATCTTCCTTTTCTTTATTACTTTTCAATTGCTGTGATAAGATACCATAATTAAGGCAACTTATGAAAGAAAGCACTTAATTTGGAGCTCATAGTTGCAGAGGGTTAAAGTTCAGGACTACCATGGTAGGGAGCATGGGAACCCGCAGGCAGATACTGTACTGAAGCAGTAGTTGAGAGCTTACATCAATCCACAAGCATGAAGCAAAGAGAGCTTACCTGAAATGGCATGAACTTTTGAAACTTCAAAGCCTGAACCCTAGCGACATACCTCTTCCATCAAGGTCACACCTCCTAATCCTTCTCAAATGATTCTACCAATTGGGAACCAAACATTCAAATATATGAGTCTCTGGGAGCCATTCTCATTCAAAGCACTCGTCCCCTCTTCCTGCCATCGCCTTCAATTCTTCCTTATATCATTTTGTTATTGGAATTCTTATAAAATCTGAACAAAGAAAGACATAGAGAAGGGAAAGCTATTTGGGACATTCTGAAAAAAGAAACAGGTCAAACTTTAATGCTCTTACTTTATGACCTATAATTTAGCCATAGATGACAATTCAGGTCACCACGCAAAGTTCAAATTGTCACACCAACTGTTTTTCATACTAGTAGAAAAGCCATACAACTATGTGCTTTCCCACTGTTGGTCTATTCGTATTTTGCACTTAAATTTCACTAGTTTGGTGCTTTGTATTTTTTAAAGAGACACTCAATATTGTGTTTCTGAAATGCTGAAGAATGTTGTTCAAATTGCTCCCCATCTTGAGAGGTCCACATGCGTACTGAAAGTTGCTTGTTGTCACAACACTATTTCCTGGTACATACAAGTGGAATCAATGACTTTTGAAAAACCAAGATTGCTGAACATTAGGAAATTCCCACTGTTATGTGTTTTTATACTTGGAAGGACATGGATGTTAAAATTGATAATTGTTCAAAGCATTTTTCACTTTGGTAGATACATCTGTAGGAGTTAAGAAACATATTTTTCTCCTAAATCAAAACATTTTCTATTAGCTTTCTAAATTTATTCAAATGTTTATAAGAAAGAATGCAAATTCAGAAAGCTGAACTCAATTTCTAAGTGAATATTTTATAACCTAGTTTTATAAAATAATAATGTTGCATTGGCATGTAAGCCTCTCTATGTGGAGATCAAGAATTAATAGGATTTCTTGGTAATCTTTATCAAATAATCCAGACAAGTTAATAATTTTCAAAAGGGCAAATAAGCTACAATCATGTCATCATTTTTTTTTGTTGGCTCATTGTGCTTTACCAAGTCATATTTTAATAGGGTTTGTATAATTAACTCTTTTTCACAAGATAAAGAATTTATACCTTTCTAATACATGAAATTGTTTCTGAGATAACCTAATCAGTGGTTTAGTAATTGATTCTTTCATGGATGTTGGGAAGATATTAGAGATGGACTTCATTTTCTGTCCATGTGATGCCAAGAAATAAACATTAACAAAACCTCAAATGTCAATTTGCTACCAAACTTTCAAATGACCATTTGAACCCATAAGTTCCTTTTAGACTTTTCAAAATACAGATGACCCTTGGCTTTTGATAGAGTTGAAAATATTGTTTAAGGCAAAAGTGCATTTAATTTGCTACACCAATACTAATTAAGATCCTAGCTTAGAAATTGGTACAACAGAGTAATGTTTGTTTATCCACATGGTCACCTGGCTAACTGAAACTATAACTTGTTGCTGCTGCCAGCATCTCAAGTGAGTTTTGTAATGCATGATGCCAGCCTAGGGAAAAATAAAATCTTCAAGTTTCATGTATAGTTCCTACTGAACATGTATTGTTTTTGCACCAATGAAAAGAGAAAATTCTTATGTCAAAAAGCTAAGTGGGAGATTATACCTATTAAACTCCCGCTAGTTATGTCAAAGAGGAGTATCTGGTTGAAACTTATTACAATGAAAAATTTTAAAAAATGAAGTGCATGTATGCATATTTACATAAAGATAATATATTTTCAACATTGTAAAGCACAAGTATCTGGCTTCCCTTTCTGAGGTTTTTCTCTACCTTCGTGGCTAAAATACAAAAAAAAAAAAAGACATCTCCATATAATGGTATTAGAGAAAAGTCTAAAGGTGAAAAAAATTTAGGAGGTGAATTTTGGAAGCAAGAGATCTACAAGAGAGCAAAACACAAATTGTGATCATGAACTCTCACCTAATTGTGTATGACTGCTAAACTGTACATGGTGGTGGAAGGAGGGCAGCAATACCAAAGTTTCTGATGAGAACTGGCAGGGCAGATAAAAATGTGTCCATGAAAATCAGCTACATTAGATGAGATTTATGAATGTTTATTGAATTTGACAAAATGTGCAATTGTTGCTTAGCCTGTTCCTGTGGGGGGAAAATGATATGTCAAAGGACAGTAGATTAATTTAGGAGAAAATTCCGTAAACAAGAGTACAGTGATGGTGAACCTCCAATATCTGAGGATAAGCTGTGCCCAAACCCTTGGCTGACCACCAGCCTATTCAGGTGCAGGTGAAACTCCCAGGAAACAAAAGTAAAAAATAGCAGCAGCAAGAAGCTGTAATAACTACACAAATATATCATCCACTACACAGCACAGGGCACAAAGTTTAGAGTTTGAAACCATACAAGTGAACTGCCTACTAGGTCAAATTTTTTTCTCAGAATATAATGCAATTCAGAATCACTGGAATGGGTATTTATAATATTCAATTATAAAACAAAATTATGGATATGCACAGAAACAGGAATGCTTAAGTAACCCTTGGTGGGAGGCAGTCACTAGAAAATAAATCAGAACAGATATATATCTTGGGTATAGTTGACAAAATTTCAAGGGTGCAAGAAGGTTAAGCTGTTGCACAAATTAAAACAATTTAAATAATCAGAGAACAGAGAGTTTAACCTAATTTTCTAAAAGTGGACAAAATTTCAAAAGTACAATAGCAGAAATGAAAATCCATTACATAAAATGAAGAGCTAGTTAAAGGTTAAAGAAAGTGAAATTAAGATGGGTATATAAAAGCAATAAAACTGAATAAACACAGGGAAGAAGAAAAATAAACACAGATGTCTGAAATTAAATTCCGATGAAAAATACAAAGTTACTCCTTTGTGAGTTTGTTACTTTTGTCGCTGTGATAAAACACTATGACCAGGGCCGGGCGATGGTGGCGCACACGCCTTTAATCCCAGCACTCGGGAGGCAGAGGCAGGCGGATCTCTGTGAGTTCGAGACCAGCCTGGTCTACAGAGCTAGTTCCAGGACAGGCTCCAAAGCCACAGAGAAACCCTGTCTCGAAAAACCAAAAAAAAAAAAAAAAAACCCCCAAAAAAACAAAAAACCACTATGACCAAAAGCAACTCATGGAAGAAGATGGCTTATAGTTCCAGAAAGAATCTGTCCTAGTGGGGAGACATAGCATCAAGGAGCAGGCATGGTGGCAGGAGCAAGAAGCAGAGGGCTCATGTCTTCAAACTGCAAGTATAAACCAAAGAGAGCCAACTGGAATCAGGAGGAAGCTATAGAATCTCAAAGACCAACTTCAGTGACACACTCTCTCCAAACAATGCCACCAATTGAGAACCAAGTGTTCAAAGCCCAAGCCCATGGGGGTATATTTCCTCTTAAAACTAAAACAGTAACTCTAGCATGACTAATAAAAACCCAGAGATAGATATTGGGATTTAACTTGAAGGTCATAAAAGCAAAACAGCTAGCCACTGGCTCTTACCTCTACCTCAGTCCAAAATGGTGGTCCTACTTCTAGGAATCCTTAGAATGGGATAAAAATAAAAAATAAAAGAAATAGAATAGTCCAGTGTGGTTGCACACTGATGTGGGATTCCTCTCTGTATGTTATAAATATGTTATATTACCATTGGTTAATAAAGAAATTCCTTTGGCCCACAGAAGGGCAGAATATAGTCAGGCTGAACGAGATGTATAGAGAGTAAGCAGAGTCAAGGAGATGCCATGTAGCTGTCAAAGAGGACCAGTGCCAGATCCTTACCTAAGTCAGCCACAGCCTCGTGGCTAACTAATTAATATAGTTTATGTGTGATTATTCAGGTCTGACCAGACAGTAAACAAATGAGTGGTCTCCAACTATAGTGCATGCCTTTAATCCCAGCACTGGGGAGACCAAGGTAGACAGATCTCTGTGAGTTCAAGGCCAGCCTGGTCTACAGAGTGAGTTCCAGGATAGCTAAAGATACACAGAGAAATCCTGTCTCAAAAACCAAAAAAAAAAAAAATTTAAAAGTCAAGTAAAGATGAAAAATACACAGAGAATATGGATACTGTATGTTATTGTATTGTCTTTGTATTGTATGACTGTTAAGGAATAACAGCTGCTAAAAGACATTTGATTATAAATGCTGCTGAATTAATCCAACCTATATATTTTGAAGTAAAGGCATTTTCAAAATATATAGGTTGGATTAATTTTAAAAAATGTTACTTTGGAGAAGAGGTTTTGTTTTTGTTTCCACAGGAAATGAGAGGCCGTGGATTCATTCTGGATCAAGAAAAATCAGGTTTGATCAAGGAAGCCCCCCTGAAACATCCGATAGGAGCAGATGGCCCAGATGATCCAATGTCTCAGAGCACCTCAGTTGCAGTTTCTTGTGAGTTTTACATCCTGAACAGCCTAAAGACTGCTGCCTGAGATGATTCACCCTCACAGAATATTCCAGTCAGTATTTGAACTTTGAGTCCTCTTAAGATTATCAGTGTCCCCAATGGGCAGGAAGTAGCCTAGAAAACTAAGCCCACATTCCCAAAAAGTGGATTATGGATGTTTGTCTTTGTTTAGTGTGTTGGTTACAAATTGCTATGAATAATGGTCAGGAAAAAAGCTAAACAGAGGAGATTAGATTCAGAGTTCTTGTTTTGAAAAGAAAAAAGGGAAATGTTGTGGGATAACGCTCTTATACACCTCAAAGATTTGTCACTTGTATTAGTTTAATAAAATGCTGATTGGCCAGTAGCCAGACAGGAAGTATAGGAAGGGTGACCAGAGTAAGAGGTTTCTGGGAAGAGGAAAGGCAGAGTCAGTCAGCTGTCAGATGCAGAGGAAGTAAGATGAGAATGCCTTACTGAGAAAAGGTATCAAGACACATGGCTAAACATAGGTAAGAATTATGGGTTAATTTAAGTTGTAAGGGCTAGTTAATAATAAACTTGAGTTAATAAATAGGCTAAACAGCTTATTATTGCTGGGTCCTAATGTCTTCCTTGGGGGAGGGGTGAAAAGGTGCAACGTCAATGGACACAGACACCATTAGTCAAGTAGAAGGCTTATATTTATTTAACAGCAAGGAAAAACCTTTACACCCTCTCAGCACCCAGGCATTCTGATCTGTTGACAGTTGACATTTCATGTTCATCTCTCATTGGCTAGGCTTGATCAGGACCTCTGACAGCACCTGTTGCTAGGCACTCAGAAACACTGCTTGGTTGCTCCTTGTTGCCTAGGTACAGACAGGATCTTTGGCAGATCCAGGCAGACTCTAGGTTGGCTCCTTTTGGCCTTGTAGGACTTAAGTTCCTCATATCCACCTGTTTTTATTTATTATATAGGGCACTCAGTGGGAGCCAGAGTTCTTTGCTCAGACCTTGTTGACCCCACCTCAGGAAGGCTCAGCAACTGGACTGTGTTTGTATTAGGTTGGCCTGCCAAACAAACTCCTGTGGTCTTTGACTACCAACCCTCAAAGAACATTCATTTCTGGAGACCTGGCAAGGTGGGGAGTACTAGGTAATAATAGTCTTTTGAAACACAAATAACCAGGCATGAATAACCTCCTGTGAAGGACTGTGAGAAGGATGCCTAAGAGCCATTAACACATGAAGAGTCACCTTATTTGCGGTCTACTGGTGTCAGTTCTGGTGCATGAGACATTTAAGGAGAATAAGAGTTAACAAAACCACCCCATCAATTAATGCATATGTGAGCATTCAGGAGGGATCCAACAGCCTTTTTATATTATGCCAAACTGTTTTTTTTAAATGCCAAATGTCAAAGGCCATAACCTCTGCCTTTAATATATCAATTTGTTAGGGGGCAATGAGAGCAAGAATGGAGAATATATACTTTACCCTTCCTGGGTTATTCTATCCTTGGTGGAAGCAGGCTGATCCATGACTGGACATACATCTCTTACTGAGACCCATACTGGCGTTGTGGCAGTCTAAGGAAAAACACAAACAAACCTTCTCCCACAGGTTAGCAGTGATGTTGGAGGCTGCTATTGGGAGGAGATAGGACCTCTTCATTTCACCAGGGACAGGAGTGTGTTTCTTGACAGGGATGCCCAGTGCTTGTAAGCTGGGCTGAGCCCCTTGTAAGGCCAGATGAGGATCTCTTCTAGCCTCTGGTGAGATAGTCTTGGCCAACAGTTCCTTAAGAACTGTTGGTCCTCTCCACAATGGCTTGTCCCTGTGGATTTTAGGGTATGCCAGTGGTATAGGAAATCTTCCAAGAACCCAGAAAGTCATCGACTTGTTGAGAGGGATAGGTAGGACTATACATGAAGACACATAGACATAATACACTTACAGATATTTAAATATAAGAGAAATGTGTTAAAATGTAATAATATTTTACAGAGTATATATGTCACATCTATTATCTTCTATCTTCTATCTATCTATCTGTCTGTCTTTCTTCTATCATCTATGTATTTATTGATCTACCTATTTTTCTACCATCTATCTATTTATCTACCTATCTTCTATTTATCATCTATTTTTCTATTGATCTATTTATTTTACCTATCAGTCTGTCAATATATCATTAAGTTTCTTAGCCACAAAAAAAGGTACTAAAGAGTCACAAATAAGTAAAGGGAGAAATAGAATTTTGGGGAGATATCAGAGTTTTAACAACAGTAGTCCCTAGAGTTTTGGTTTTCTTCTGTCCTACACCAGGTGGCTCTTCTGATATGAGACTGAAACTCTGAATTTTTCTTCTAACAATGTGGTTGGGTTTAGAGAAGGAGAGAGAGTCACACTCCAACTCTAAAGCCAGCTTTGATTTTTAATTGAGTGGGGACTACAACTTTTCTGAGAAGTAAAGAGATATAGATTCTTAGGTAGTGAGATCTTGTATGTGACAGGTACCAGCGCTCAGTCCTCTGAGATTGTATTGGAATCTGAAAAGGCCAGGGTGCCATGAGGGATGGGAGTGGAGAAGGGGACTGCATGGGGCTGTATTTTTATTAAAAGTGTAGGGAGCCCTGATAAGATCTTGGTTTTTGACAAATGATTGTCAATTAGTTCGATATTGTATCCAAAATGATAGTATCTGACAAACCATTCAGTCCAGGGATGTCCAGGATATTAGTCAGTCCTGTCCAGTTAATTCCCAAAAGTAGTTTCCTTAGGAAGGAGACGGACAGTGCCCCAACTAAAGCCTTGTCACCAATCAAGGTCTCTAGGATCACCCACATTGTCCCATGAATCACACCAACTCTACAAAAATGCTGTTTCATCTCCAAATCATCCTCACAATTTTCTACAAAACTAATCTGAAGGTTCAGAATACTTTTTCTTCTGTTTAGTTTTTCAGTATAAACCTTAACACCACTGACTCTAAGGAACTGCTGGCCCACATTCACTTTTGTGAAGCTAAAGGTGCTGAGGTGGGCATTTGCTGCCCACACAGTTAATTCTATGGTTTCTTGAAAGAGCTTCCCTAAAAATTGACAAATAAAGGGCCACATGCCTGCTCTACCATCTTATTTAGCCATTGTACTCTTTCATTGTCTGAAAAATGAACCCAGGCGGGCAGATTACAGGCCTGCACCCCCTTGTCCTGCAACAGCACCAGTACAGTGCACGGGCGGCTGCCCTTGAGGCTGCAGCTCCAGTGGCACCAGGCAAGAAGCCTAAGCGCCAGCGGCACCCAATTGAAGATCAACCCCGGGTAGCTGAGGGTGTGCACTGACAGCAGCAGCATGAAGCTGTGGCCACTACTGCATCCACCCACCACCTGCCGAGAGTCAAAGGGAACCAGGAGCTGTGTGCGTACCCTGGAGCAGCCAGCTTCAGCTTCTCTCTGCAGACCAGGCCCAAGCTCCCACAGCTCGGACCACCCACCGAAGTACCTACCAGCAAGCCCGCAGCAGAAGCAGCAGGCATCCCGGAAGGCTCTGGTGGGTTCAGACACCTGGGGCAGGCCAGGCTGAGGGACCTGGGACCCCAGCTTTACAAGTGACAGGCTATGGTTCCTGGCTGCCCTCTGCCTACTACCGTGAAGCCTGTAGGATCAGCTGCACAGGGTCTCAAACCTATCAGGACCACCTGAAGGACAGAAGCACCAGAAGAAGCAGGAGGCTCAGATGACAGGTACACAGCCTAGCAGAGGTCCGAGAGGGTCCCAGAACCTTCACTGCGGCCTGTGTTCTGCACCAGAGTGGATGCCGATGCTGATCACATGAGGGGAGCTAGGCACCAAAAGTTACACCCCAGGCTAGGGAAGCCTATTACCTCCCAGCCCTTGCCTCAGAGTGTCACCTACACCTGCGGTTTGTACAGCACCCTGAGACCTCAGTCAAGCAGGAAGCTCACACCAGTCACAGCGCACACACCTCAGGCCTGGCCAGCACCAGCCTTCAGGCCCTCATCTCCCATACCTTCACTCAGCTTACTTCTCCCTGCTGAGGGGAACATGGCACTCCCACAGATGAGAGGTCACTCCACCCTGCCTGTCAGCATCTTTCTGAGAGGGACAATTGGTGATCAACATTCAACAGGGTTGGGAAACTGTATTGGACCCTTATGTCTAGTGATAAGTGGGGAACGTCTGTGGTTCTTTAGGCCACAGCTGTATGTCCACACAGTGTCTCCAGACAAGGCATGGCATTGGGGAGCCAAGCTTTCGTCCTGCCTCCTGTGGGGTCAGCCCATATTTGGAGATGCTGGGAAAACCGAAACAGAAAAAAAAAATGTTTTACTAGCCGGATGGTCAGACAAACACAAAGGAAAGATGGTGGTCCCAATGCTTACTTGCCAAAGGAACCAAGAGACTTTTTAAAGGAAGGAAAGGATGGGTGTCCCAATGTTTACCTTTGGAAGGGACGGAAGGGCCTTTCAAAAGAAGGAAATTAATATAATTAATATAAGTCTCTGTGAATTTCATTGAGACTTAAGAGCTGCGGGACTAGGTGGGACAGAAACTTTTGTCTGCAGTGAAAGTCAATCAAAGCAAGGAAAACACATACAAAAATTATTATTATGAGGGATTTCAATACTCAAATAACTCCAAGTCAAAGATGAGGTAAAAATCTTGGTAATAGAGTAAGTTGATACAAATGAGAGAACAAAAATGTGGTTAAAATCTGATTTTTCCTCAGAAACCATTGAGGAAGAGGCACGAGACCATATTCAAAGTATGAGAAATAAGATTATAAGCAAATACAACACACTAAATAAGAAAAAAACCGTCAACTAGGAACTGTCTGTTAAGCAAAAATATCTTTCAGAGATGAAAGCAAAGTGAATACATCTCTGAGAACAGCAGAAATGAAGCCCACCTGCATGGAGAGAAATGCGGAATGAGGCTGTTTGGAGAGAAATGCCGTGAAAAGAGTGTTTCCAACCTGGGATCTACATGCAAAACTATAATTTTTCATGTCTTTTCTTAACATATCATGAAGCTTAGGCCTACTTGAAATAAAAACTGTAAAATGTACTATTTGGTTTATTGAACACTAAGAGGGTAGAGTGATTATTGTAAATTTATTATAAAGTTCCTATGTTTTATTTGAAATAATTTTCACTCCAAGTAGGTTATGAGTCAGAATCTTCAGAATAACTAATGAAAACAGAGCAAAGAAATTTATCTTATAAGCCAATGGAAGAATTCAAATGAAACAGAAAAAAAAAATAGCACTGAAGAAAGCAAGAGAAGAACAAAGAGTAGAATTATTTGCAAACAAATATCTATGTGGCACACATTATTATTATTAATCAAGTTAAATATAAATGGATTAAATAGTTGTATTAAACCTTAGAAAATGTGATGTTAGATATAAGAACTATTGACTGTCCATAAAAGATACATACTAAATATAAAAATGTAAGTAGCATTAGTTCTAAGATGAAGATATCTTTGTTATGAAATGTTAATATGTCAAGAAATTACATCAATTTTATGTATGTAAAAACTTTATACTATCAGCACTAAATATCGAAAATTACAATAGTAGAAATAAAGACAAATGTACAAACATATTTAGAAAATGTGACATATTTTTAAAGAAAATTTATCGTATTGTAAGTTTACATATGTATGAGTATGTATGAGTATTGTAAGTTTACATATGTATGAGTATGTTTGAGTTTTGTAAGTTTACATATGTGTGAGTATGTATGAGTATTGTAAGTTTACATATGTATGAGTATGGGTCTGCATGCCATAGTGCATGTATGAAAATCAGAGGATAACGTTGTGAGGTCAGATCTTTAATGTCAGCATTTGGGAGCCAGAGGCAGGCAGATCTCTATGAATTCAAGGTCATCCTGGGGTTTTGCTATGTAGCCCTGGTTGGCATGAAATTTGTTATATAGACTAGAACGTACTCAAATTAATATCCATCTGCATCTGGACAGACTTAGAGAAGTAAGAATTAAATTAATACATAAAATCTAGTTTCACAAAGAAAGCCTGGGACCAGATTGTTTTACTCATGAATTCTGTCAGTTAAGAAGAATTAAAGCCATACCCCACAATCTACTTAAAAATAGAAAAGGAAATAACATTTTCTAATTCTTTCTTTGTTGCTTGTATTGCCTTGGAATCAAAGCCAGACAAATCCATCAGAGTAAAATATTGCTTTAGAACAACAGTTGTTATGTATGTTGACACAAAACCTTTTAAAAATACCAGCAAGGAGTATTGAATGTTACATAAAAAGGATTATGCTCTTTGACCAAATGGCATTTATTATAGCTTACAAAAGTGGTTAAAAGTAGGAAAATCTACCAATGTAACACAGCGTATTAATAGACTACAACGAAAAAGAAAATAAAACCCACATAAACAACTCAATAAGAGTAGAAATGCATCTGACTGAATACAGCAAAATCTCATAATTAAAACCACTCAACATGTAGAAATAGAAGTGAAGTTTTTTTTCACCTAATAATGGGTATCTAAGAAAAGCTCACAGTTTGTATCATACTTACCAATTAAAGACTGAGGTTTATCCCCTAAAATGAGGAATTCAGGAAAGATGTCCACTCCCACAGCATTTATAGAGAATCATACTGGAAGTTTCAGCCTTGGAAATTCAGTTTTAAAATAAGAAAGAAATAAAATATATTCAGGTTTAAGAGGATAGTTTAAGACTATTTGTATTTTGAGAAGACATTGTGGTGAGATTTTGTTTATGATCTAAAAAATAAAGTTTGCCTGAGATCAGAGTGCAGAGCTAAGTCACTAGTTAGCTATAGAGGCCAGGCAGTGGTGGCATACACCTTTAATCACAGCAATTGAGAGACAGGGGCAGACAGATCTCTGTGAGTTCAAGGTCACCCTTGGGTACACGAGATTGAATCAGTCTAAAAGAGAAACCGAGCCAAGAGGTGGTGTGTAGCACAAATAATAAAAACCCAGAGACAGAAATTGGGGTTCAACCTGAAAACTAGAAAATCAAAGTAGTCAAGCCACTAGAGAAGTCTTACTTCTAACAAGCCTGGGTGACCGCAAACTAAGCAGACTAAGCCTCTATTTCCTTCCATTTTATATTTCCTCTAGTTGGAAAGCAGTGTGGCGGTTTCTCAGGAAATTCGGGATCAACCTACCCCTGGACCCAGCAATACCACTCTTGGGAATATACCCAAGATAGGCCTTACCATACAACAAAAATATATGCTCTACTATGTTCATAGCAGCATTGTTTGTAATAGCCAGAACCTGGAAACAACCTAGATGCCCTTCAATAGAAGAATGGATGAAGAAAGTATGGAATATATACATATTAGAGTACTACTCATCAGTAAAAAACAAGGGCTTCTTGAATTTTGCATGCAAATGGATGGAAATAGAAAACACTATCCTGAGTGAGGTAACCCAGACCCAACAAGAGGAGCATGGGATGTACTCACTCATATTTGGTTTCTAGCCATAAACAAAGGACATTGAGCCTATAGTTAGTGATCCTAGAGAAGATAAATAAGGAGAACCCAAAGAAAAACATATAGGCATCCTCCTGAATATTAACTTTCATCAGGTGATGAAAGGAGACAGAGACAGAGACCCACATTGGAGCACCGGACAGAAATCTCAAGGTCCAAATCAGGAGCAGAAGGAGAGAGAGCATGAGCAAGGAACTCAGGACCGCAAGGGGTGTACCCACACACTGAGAGAATGGGGATGTTCTATTGGGAACTCACCAAGGCCAGCTGGCCTGGGTCTGAAAAAGCCTGGGATAAAACCGGACTCGCTGAACATGGACAATGAGGACTACTGAGAAATCAAGAACAATGGCAATGGATTTCTGATCCTACTGCACGTACTGGCTTTGTAGGAGCCTAGGCAGTTTGGATGCTCATCTTACTAGAACTGGATGGAGGTGGGGGTTCCTTGGACTTTCCACAGGGCAGGGAACCCTGATTGCTCTTCGGGCTGAGGAGGGAGGGGGACTTGATTGGGGGAGGGGGAGGGAAATGGGAGGCCGTGGCGGGGAAGAGACAGAAATATTTAATAAATAAATTTAAAAAAAGGCATGACTCCCTAGTACCAGGTACTGTGTGATTAAAGGCATAGGCCGCCACCACCTGGATTTGTTTCTGCATTGATCTTATGTAGCCCAGGTTGACCTTGAATTCACAGAGATCCAGCTGATTCTGTCTCCCAAATCCTAGGTTTAAAGATGTGTGTCACCATTGCCTGACCTCTAGTGGCTTTAGCTTTGCCTCTGGTCTTCAGGCAAGATTTATTTCTTAAAATGCAAATGATATATCACTACAGTGGTGGCTCACACCTTTCCAGCACTAGGGAGGTAGAGACAGGAAGAGAGATATGGCTGGGTGGAGAGTGCAATATAAGGAGGGAAGAAACAGGAGCATTGGCATTCAGTCTGAGGATTCCTAGAGACAGCGTCGCTCATTTGGTCTGAGGATTCAGTAGAGGTTCAGCTCTACACTCTGATCTTCAGGCAAGTTTTATTTGTTAAATAAAATATCACCACAAGACATGATTTTGCATGACAAAGAAACTTGGGAAAAATAAAAGTGAATAGATGAGTTCAGCCAGTGTATGAGTTGCTTTTCGGTTGCTTTGATAAAGTATCATGACCAAAATTGATTTGGCTAACAGTTCCAGAGGAATAGAGTCCATCATAGTAGTAATGAAAGGCATGGTAGCAAGAGCAGAAAGCTGACCAATCACATTTTCATTTGTACTTAGGAAGGAGAGAGAGGGAGGGAGGGAGGGAGAGAGAGAGAGAGAGGGAGGGAGGGAGGGAGGGAGGGAGGGAGGGAGGGAGGGAGGGAGAGAGAGAGAGAGAGAGAGAGAGAGAGAGAGAGAGAGAGAGAGAGAGAGAGAGAACAGGATATGGTATGAAGCCACAAACCGGTACATCCTGTCCCAAGTGATGTACTTCTCTGTCAGCAAAGTTCCACCTCCTAAAGGTTCCATAATCTCCCTAAACAGTGCCACTAACTGAAGACCAAGTATTCAAATATGTGAGCTTATTGGGGACATTTACAACACAAACAAAAAACCCAAACCCTAAAGAATACCTGTATGCTACAGAAATGAAGATAGAAATATAAATCAGGAAGAATTAGTTAAGAGCTCAGAAGTAAACTGACACACTTGTGGGGAAGGGATTTTGAAAGTGTATGATAGGAAAAGTCTGAAACAACTAGAGTTTTCGTAAGAAATGGCACTGAGTCATCAGATAGCCAGATATAAGTGAAACAGAATTTAGACCTCATATTATGTGCAAAAGCTGACTCAAAATAGAGCGGCAATCAAGTGCCACAGCCACAACTATGAAGCTTTTCGGAAGAAATCTTAAATGTAAGTCTTCATGGCCTTGGTTGAGACTGTGGTTTATTAAAACACATGCAATAAAATTAAAAATAGACTAACCTAACTTCATTAAAAACTGTGCTGCAAAAGCAAACCAGTAAGCCAGCAAGAAAGTGAAAACAATTCACAAATGGGTACATGTTTGCAACTCATATCAAATATATTTTCAACTCATCAAATACACACACACACACACACACACACACATCTAGTATATTTGGTATGAGTTGCAAATATCCAGGATTTAGAAAGAATTCTTCCAAGTCACCAACAACCACAAACCCTAAGTGAATTCAAACAGTGACAAAGCTCCTGAATAAACCGTTCTCCAAAGGAAAAATACCAATGGCCAATTTAGCCACTAAGTAGATGCCCAGCTTAGTTATCATTAAGGAAAGTTTAATACAAGTGATGACATAGTTCATTTTGCTACCAACTGTTGTGAATTGTAATGAAAATGATAGACATTGAGAATTATGGTAAACTTTGAACTTTCAGCCATTGCCTATGACAGTGGTTCTCATCCTTTCTAATGTTTGTCACCCTTTAATACAGTTCCTCATGTCACAGTGACCCCCAGCTATAAAATTATTCTGTTGCTACTTAATAACTGTAATTTCGCTACTGCTATGAATCATAATGTAAGTATCTTATAGGCAGGATATCGGATATGTGACCCCTTTGAAAGGGGTCATGACCCACAGGTTGAGAACCACTGACCTGGAGGAATACGAAATAGTGCACTTACTTTGGAAATGGGTTAGTAGTTCTCAACAATGGTAAATTGACTTACTCTGTGGTACAGAAACTGCACTAATAGCTAGATGTTCAAATGAAATGAGATGTATTTTCCCACAAAATCGACACGTGAATGCTTACAGTAACAATTCCTAGTAGCCAAAAGTAAAAAAACAAAAACAAAAACAAAAAACCAGTAGTGCTTAATATCCATATACTTCTAATGGAGAAACAAAATTCAATAAAAATTATCTATTACACAAATAAATGAAAGACAGATTTATTGTTTGTTATATATAAATGGCACATATTATGTGAAAGTCAGGTAAAAAGTCATATATTGTATGACTTCATTTGCAGAAAGTTTGTAGAATAAGGGAATCCATAGAGACAAAGTAAATTAGTACTTGCTAGGTATTGGGAAATGAAGAGTAATTACTATTATGCCTGTGATTTATTTTGAGATGATGATATGATAATATTATAGAATAAGAGAGTGGTTATATTTTCATGTTCTCATGGATACAGTATAAACTATTAAATTCAATATTTAAAAGGGCATATATTGTGGCAAGTGACTTATATCTCAACTTTAAAAAATTATTACTATGATTAAATATGTTTCTAGAATGAAGAATAAAATCAAAGTCATTTGGTAACTGCAGAAATATTATTAAAATGAATTCAAGAGTGTAGTATCAGTTCAATGTTATGAGGATAACCAACCATTTTCTGATTGGAATTAAGGCTATTTGAATGGAGAAAATGTATATTTAATATGGTACATCTGGCCAAGAACCTATGGATGAGGAACTTAAGATCTCATGAGTAAAACTATTATTTTGCTAAGTGGGCTTAATAGCAAACTTCCCTCTAAATCAGTGTCTTGGGGCTGGAGATAGGATGCAACAGTTAACAACACTGGCTGCTCTCTCTGAGAACCTAGGTTCAATTCCTAGCAACCACACAATGGCTCACAACTATCTGTAACTCCAGATGTGATGCTCTCTCCTGGTGTCTGTGGGTATCAAGCATTCACAGAATGAACAGACATTCTTCCAGGCAAAACACTCATACACACAAAATAATAATAATAAATTTAAAATCATTTAAATCAGTATTATATCTATGCCACAGATTTGTGGTTGCTCCCAGACCACATAAAAGAAATATGTATTCTCAGAGAATGAATAAAAACATCATGCTAAAAAACAGAATTTAAGAATTCTAAGACAAAGAACAGAAGGAAACTTCCTCAATATGATAAAGGACTTATATACAAAACATGTTGATAATGCACATGAAAGACTGACATTTGCCACATACATTTAAGAATATGTTCTTATATCAATTTATTTTTATACTGGCACTAGCCTGCAATAAAGTAAAAATAACAAACATTGGATTAGAAAAGGAAAACCTGTTTACATTCATAGACACTGATTTTATTTTAATTAAAAAGATAAACAAGATAACAAAAAGGCTCTAAAAAGGCCACTAGGACTGGCAAATTAATTCAGCAAATTTGAGTATTAGGAATGAGACAAATATTGCTGCTTTGTATATTAAACAAAAAAAAAAATAAAATCACACTCCTGAACAGCAGGGTGGCTAAACTAGTAGAGGATCGCCTTAGTTACTTTTGTATTTCTGTGATAAAACACTATAACCAAGGCAACTTCTAGTAGAAGGGGTTTATGTGGGACTTACCCTTCTAGAGGAATGAGTCCATGATGACAGAGTGAAGGTAACAGAAAGCAGGTGGTTGGAGTATCAACAAGTATCAACTCCCACCTTGAACCACAAACTGAGAGAGCTAACTTGAAATGGCAAGTCCTTCAAAATCTCAAAGCTCATCCTCCAATGACAGACTTCCTTCAGTAAGGCCACACCTCTGATGCCTTTCCCCTAAAGAGTCACCAAATGGAAACCAAGTATTCAAATTCCTGAGACTTATGGGGGAAATGTCTCATTCAAATAGTGCAAGAAACTTGTGTACTGGCCATATGACCTGATTTCATTTCCCAGATACCAGAAGGTCAAAGGAGAGAATCAACTTCTTAGACTTGTTCTCTGATCTTCACATACATGTATATATATACACACACAGACACACAAACACAAGCACAAATCAATCACTAGATGAAATCCAAATAGCCCAAATGGTGGCTAATTATTTGCTACCTAGCCGACTAGGCTCTGCATCCCCACTACTTCCTTTGAACAGCCCATTCAAGTATCTCCACTCAAAATTAATTTGAGCCACAATAGAGTCCCTTATGTGTTTCTGTTTGCCATTCTCCCACCACCACCTCACCTCAGCTTCACTGTTTATTTCTTCTTTAGTGTTCCAGCAATAGAAGACTTTCCTGCCAACTCATAGATCTCTTCTTGCTCAGAATCTTTAAGTGATATATTTTTGAACTTGTTGATGATTGTGCTTGTATATTAAATTAGTGCTTTTTATCTAAAGATTTGTGGGCTACTCCAGGCCAGATTTTGCCTGTGTGCCTAGAGAGCACAAAGATGTGCTCAGAGGCAGAAGAGCACAGGTCAGACAGAGACAAGGAGTGTATGCTAGTACAAACAAGTTTCCTGTATAAGGGACATACAGTCATGAGTTCAACAACCAGGTGTTAAGCCACTCTCTGGATTAAAGTGCAATCCTGTGAAAGGCACACTGTAAACACCCATGCCTGGTTCCCCTTTATTCCTGTTAGTGCAGGAGCTTTGGGCTCTTGAGACAGCACTGTACAGAGTCAACATATGAAGATCAGCTGTATTTTTATATTTCTGCAAAAAGATGCTTGGAAAGTAAAATAAAATATAATTCCTTAAATAAGAGCATCACACCCATATCAAACCCATAAAAAATTTCTGGAACAAACTTAATGAGGTCATATGACTTCTCCACTGACAACTAAAAAATTATTTTGAAAGAAAACAAAATGTAGGAAATTTCTGTATTACTTAGATATGGATTTCCCCTAACTGATCTATGGATTCAATCCAGCCCTAGTCAAACTTTCAGCAAGATGTTGACACAGGCATATTGGGGTCTTTGAGAGCAGCTTCCAAATAAATACACAGAGACTTATTCTTACTTATGAATGCTTGGCCTTAGCTCGGCTTATTTCTAGCCAGCTTTTCTAACTTAAATTATCACATTTTTCTTTAACTACAGTTTGCCTCTGGGCTTTTTTACCTTTCTTTCTTTATATATCTTTCTTTCCCTCTTACTCTGTGACTGGCTGCACGGCTGGGTGGCTGGCCCCTAGTGTCCTCTACACCTTCTCCTTTTCTTTCTCCTCCCCATCTCTAGATTTCTCATCCTTTTCATACTTTCTGTATGCCAGCCCCGCCTATCCTTTCTCCTGCCTAGCTATTGGCTGTTGGGCTCTTTATTAGACTAATCAGGTGTTTTAGGCGGGCATAGTAACACAGCTTTACAGAGTTAAACAAATGTAACAAAAAATAATGTAACACATTTTTGCAACATTAAACAAATATTCCACCCTGTAAATGAATGTAACACATCTTACACTACTCCACAACAGTTCCCCATAGTTCAGGAAATTGAGTATTTGACCCCTAGTTGGTGGAATTGTTTGGGAAAGTTTAGGAGGTATGGCCTTGTTGTAGGAAATATGCTACTGGAGGCAAGCTTTGAGAGTTTAAAACTTCAGGCTATTTTGAGTTAGCTCTCTGCTTCTTGCTTACAGTTTAAAATATGACCTCTAAGCTTGCTGCTCCAGTCACCATGCCTGCCTTCTGCTATACTTTCCCCATCATGATGGTTGTCCTGGCTAGTTTTATGTCAACTTGACACAGAATAGAGTCACTGTAGAGGAAAGAGCCTTACTTGAGAAAAAGCCTCCGTGAGATTGGGCTATAGGCAAACCTGTAGGGGCATTTTCTAAATCAGTGATTGATGTGGGAGGGCCCAGCCCATTTTGAGTGGAGTCAGTCCTGGGCTGGCGGCTATGGGTTCTATAAGAAAGCAGGTTTAGGAAACCATGGACAACAAGCCAGTAAGAGGGACTCCTTCATGAGTTCTTGCCTCCAGGTCCTGCATTTAGTTTCTGCCCAAATTTTCTTGACGATGGGGGAGCAAACCAGTAAATAACCTTCCTGCATGGTTTCTGCCTCCAGATTCCTTCCCCATTTCAGTTCTTGTCCTGCCTTCCTTCAATAATGGGTTCTGATGTGTAAGCCAAATAAACCCTTTTGTCCCCAGTTTGCTTTTGATCATGGTGTTTCATCACAGTAACAGTAGCCCTAAGACAATGGCGATGGAATTTTATTCCTCTGAAATTATAATTTCAAATTGATTCTTCATTCTATCAGTTCCCTTGATCGTGGTACTTTGTCACAGCAAGAGAAAAGTAATGAATACACAAACACAAAGTGGTCCTGAGTTGAGTCACAGAATTGGGCATAAGGAGGCACATGTTATAATTCCAACACTTGGGATGGGCCCTTACATCAAGTTCAAAGTCATCTTGAGCTCCATAGTCTTAACATTCTGTCTCAAAAAAGTTAATTTTGAAATGTATATTAAGATACAAATGGTTTAGAAGAACCAAAATTTTGAAAAAGAACAAAGTTGGATGCTTATACTATAGTAAATAATAGATGATAAATATAGTCTCAGTAGACTAGAAAGTACCCAGAAATAGAGCTAGCTATATAATGATTTGTAAAAAAGGTGAAAGGAAGTCTTGTCAACATATTGTGCTAAAACAACTGCTCACCAGTAAAACTAATAAACCAAAAAAAACCTTTACTTTTACCTAATTTCATACAGAAAAATAAAAACAAAACATAGGTGTAACTATGAGTTAAAAGGGCACAGATTCTAGAAGAAAATATAGGTAAGACCTTGAAGTTGGCAAAACATTCATACAACAAAGAGAAACAGAAAACATTGAAAAAAGATAAATTGTACCAGGCTCAAACTTAAAAAGCTTTATTCTTTCAAAGCCATTATTTAGAAATGAAAAGGTAAGTCACAAAGTAAGAAAAATGCTCACAAAACTTATATCAGATAAATGACTACTTCCAGAATAATATATGCATAGATATATGCATATAATATATAATATTATGTTTTATATAATTATATGACATATTATATATGATAGAGAAGTGTATAATACATATGTATGTGTTGTAGTTGGAGCGGCGGGGCTGCGTCCCCAGCACCCCGGCCGCCCACATGGCTAGCTTATGCCTCGAAATAATTACACGGAAACTGTATTCTTTTAAACACTGCCTGGCCCATTAGTTTCAGTTTCTTATTGGCTAGCTCTTACATATCGATCTAACCCATTTCTACTAATCTGTGTAGCCCACGAGCTGGCTTACCAGGAATGATCTTAACCTGCGTCTGCCTGGAGTGGGAGAATCATGGCGACTCACTGACTCAGCTTATTTCTCCCAGAATTTTGTTCTGTTTACTCCACCCACCTAAGGGTTGGCCTATCAAATGGGCCTAGCAGTTTCTTTATTAATTAACCAATGAAAGCAACAGATTAGAAAGAAATCACTCACACATCATGTATGTGTTATAATATATGTGTGTAATGCATGTGTGCTAGAATATGCAAATATATATTCTAGGTTAATAAAAAGACATCTTAGTATAAAATGAGTAAAATATTTGAAAAGGAAACTTACAAAGGAATATATGATAGTGGCCAAAAGTACATGAAAATGTAGTCAGCATCCGGAGTTACTAGAAACACAGAAATTAAAATGACAATTAAAATGATTGTATATCCAGTAAAAGACTAAAAATTAAAATTATAGTACTAAATATAGTAGAGAATGTAGCAGTACCTAGAATTTCTACTCACTGTTTGCAAGAATATAAAATTGCCCAGGTATTTGACAGTTTGCCAATCTCTTTAAAGTAAAAACATCTTCTACCATATGTAATTTACCTAGAGAAAAAAAACCTAAAAACAAATAAACAGGGTCATATTAACTCACAGAGATCAGCCTGCCTCTGCCTCCCAAGTGCTGGGATTAAAGGTCTGCGCCACCACCACCGGGCTAGTTACTATTCTATTTCTGTGAGGAGAAAATGATCAAGGCAATTTATGGAAAAAAAGCATTTAATTAGGGGCTTGTTTACAATTTCAGAGGTTAGTCCATGATCATCGTGGCAGGGAGCATGGCAATAGGCAGGTAGGTATGGTGCTGGAGTGGTAGCTGAGAACTCGCTCTGAAAACTACAGAGAGAGAGAGAGAGAGAGAGAGAGAGAGAGAGAGAGAGAGAGAGAGAGAGAGACTGCACCTGGAGTGAGCTTTTGAAACCTCACAGCCCATAGCCAGGGACATACCTCCTCCAACAAGACTACACCCACTCCAACAATAATCCACATAATCGTTCCTAAACAGTTCCACGAACTGGGGACCAAACATTCTAACACATGAACCTGTGAGTGCCATTCTCATTCAAACCACCACACCATTCTTAAAAGTATGTGAATGAAAGCTCCTAGGAAGAAATTGCACACTACATTCAACTTTTACAAGATTAAAACGATTAACTTCTTTGATTGTAGAGAAGTTGGGATGTTGCAGGTCCAGAACCTAATTTCAATGTGTCATATTAGCCATTCCTTACTCAATCCTGTGTTTTACCTTTACACCCTCATGACTATCTGCTGAAACTTTTTGGAATGTATTAACTTACCAAACCTCTAGTTTCTAACAACCAAAAATCTAAGTATATTTTCAGGCAGCATATAAGGCCTACAGCAGAGATTTCCCTCTTTTTTAGTAACTCTACTGCTTGATGTACCCACGTGTGTTTTTCAAAAGGATCATGATTTATAATTTTCCTTGTTCTGTTACCATAAAAGAAAATGAACCTATTATCATGCAGTAACATGGTGAAATTCTGAATCCATGTTCCTGGGCCATCTTCACTCATATTTGCCTCCTGGATGAACTTCTATTCTGCTTGAGGCAAAAGTTGTGTTTTGGTATTGACAGATTTCCTCCCAGAATTTCTTTGACTAGCCAATCTAAAATTGTTTCATTCTATAGATCTTACTGTGACTTCTAATTATATATAAACATTTTCCTTATTACCTTTCTTGTCCTCTTGACTAGAAGCATCTTTCAGGCAGGTGCATTGTCTGTCTTATTCCCACATCAGCACTAATAATTTAGTGTTGATAAAATAAGACAAATGCCTTGATTAATGTTTTTCTTTGTTCCATTACTACAGATGCTTCATGAAAGTGTTGTCTTGTTGGAACATGGACATTGGGGTAACCTAAATTCATCTTTCTGAGACACGTTCACTCATATTTGGCTCCAGAATAAATAATGTTGTGTCTGTTTTAAAGATAGATCTGTTCCTTTCCTTTCCTTTTCTTGTTTTGTTTTTCAAGACAGGGTTTCTCTGTGTAATAGTCCTGTTTGTCCTGGAACTTGCTTTGTAGACTAGGCTGGCCTAGAACTCACAGAGATCTACCTCTGCCTCCTGAGTGCTGGCATTAAAGGTGTACACCACCACTGCCTGGCCTAAATCTGTGTTTCTTGAATCAACAAAAATATATTTGAAAATCTAGAAAATACAAACCAATCTATATTTGCAGAAAACATGTCAAATGTTGTCTGGTTTGGGGGTGGAAGTGCTAATGGCCTATAAGAGGGAACTTTTGCTATAATGAAAATATTTTATATAGTGACTATATTAGTGGTTTCACAGAAGCATATACATAAATATTCATAAAGTTGTATACTTAAAATGACTTCATCATATTATATGTACATTATAGCCAAGAAAATTGGCTAAAGTATGAGAATAAATTTATACTGAAACACTATGTTTAGATGACCATCTGATAATGGGGTTGCTAATCGGGTATTTTTGTGTTGGTGGCCAGAATTCCTTCATGTTTTTTTTAGTTTTAAAATTAAATTAAATTAAATGTTTATAATGGCCAGTCTTGGTTGTCAACTTGACTCCATCTGGAAACCCAAGTAGCAGGCCACTCCTCTTAGGGATTTTCTTAGATTATTCAAAGCAGAAAGATTCATCTTACATCTAAGGTCACTTATACTTTCTGGTGGCAGCACACCTAAAGGAAAATGGAAGAAGAAAATTTGGCTTTATGCCTGCCTACCCTCACTCTTGCTGTAACTGCCCAGCGGGTCAGTTAGTCCAGGGTCCCGAAGAGGCGCTATCTGAAAAACACATGGGCAAGAGAGGGGAACGAGGCCAAGCAAAATTCTCTTGTCAAAGTCTCCGTTTATTAGCGTAATGGCAGCAGCTTATATAGCCCCTGGATGAGGAATTTGGCTTGGGATGGGGGCAGGGGGCAGGCATATGGGATCTTGCTGGGGCAGCAATGGTCACGAGTCCTCGGTCAGGAGATCGCGAGTCAACACACCTAGTGTTCTCTATGCAAGCGGAATTGTTCCTTTTGTGATTCCAACCACAAACAGTTCTCTAGATAGTTGGAATGTGGGGCAGGTTCCGCTAACAGATAGCTCTCGAGATAGTTGGGTGTGGGGTGGGCTCTGCCAACAAACAGTTCTCAATACAGTTGGGGTGTGGGGCTCTCTGCAAACATCCTTAGGACAATAGTCCCTGCAATACTTTTTGGGGAAAATGGCTCCTGACATCTTGCTGGAAAATTCGTCTACCCTGTTGCTGAGACATTCCTTCACTGATATTACAACCACCATCTTCAGGATTCCTGCACAGAATGAGGGCCAGCAGCTCTCTAGGAATAGTCCCAGAGTTCAGTACCAGACTGGGAATGTTGAGATATTCACCCTCATGCACTGACCAGCTATGAGATTCTCAGCCATTCCATCATGAGACAATCACTGTTGGACTACCCAGAGTACACCCTATAAGGCTGATTATATAGATACACACATACACACACACACACACACACACACACACACACACACACGTGTGTGTGTGTGTATTTCTGTTCCCTCAGAGCAGTGGTTCTCAGCCTTCCTAATGCTGTGACCCTTTAACACAGTTCCTCATATTGTGGTGATGCCCAATGACACAATTATTTCATTGTTACTTCGAAACTGTAATTGTGCTACTGTTATAAACTGTAATGTAAACATGTGTATTTTCTAACGGTCTTAGGCAACCCCAGTGAAAGGGTCATTTGATCCTCAAGTCGATTGCGACCTACAGGTTGAGAATTACTGCTTTAGAGGAACCCTGGCTAATATAAAGTATAGTAGTTTTTGGCCAGAATATGTGTGTATGTGTACATGTACATGCGTGTTACCCACAGAGTTCAAAAGAGGGTGTCAGATTCTCTCAAGCTGGACTTACAGGTGGATAGTGGGGAGCTATTATATGTGTGCTGATAATCACACCCTGTCTTCTGTGTAAAAGCAGCAAGTGCTCTGAACTGCTGAGTCATTTCTCTAGCCTCTTTTATCCTTTTAATACAAAAAATTCCTCATTTTCCTTTGAGTAATTACCATTTAACACCATTTTCAGTTTTTGTCATTTTCAGATTTTTAGACTGAGGAATCATCTTCTCAGTGGGCAAGATAGATGAAAGTCAAGGTGGTTAGGTCAGACACTGCATGAAACTTAAGGATGTGATCACCGTGAAAGTTTTGCTGGGGCTATTAGCATTAAATATTTTCTTTTATAGCCTGCTAAATTGTGAGACTGTCAACTAATAAAGCTTCAGATGACCATCTGTGTCTCTTTCTTTCCCCAGAGAGAAGCACATTCTAGTAATTTGGAGAAACTGAGTCCTGATCATATTTTCTGACCATCTTAATCCTGGAATGCTATTAAAGTACACTTGGCAAGATCTCCTAGTTACACAGTGAAACAATTCATTTCTTTGTGTAAATTTATTTTTAATGTGTTGCTGTCATTTGTAGTAGTTAATATAAAAATAAAAGCAATTCAGCCAGTTTTGACATTTGTCACAGTTATAAATTGTCACTGTTTGTAAAGATGGCCTAAATTTTATTGACAAAATAATCTCCACTCCTCCAACCTGGCAACTACGATAAAAATGAAGAATTTATAAGCCTACAAGAAAAACAGAGTTGGACAACCATGGTGACCTAAAAAAATACATGAATAATTTTGCTATAAAGCAAAATCAAAGGTATAGTAACAAATGTAGAGTATATTAGTTATTCATATTCATCCACATCCGCACATGTTTGTTTGTGCGTGTGCACGTGCACACACACACACTCACACACAATTCTTAGACAGGATTTTTTTTATTTGGTTACTTTTGAGAGACAGTCTCACAAAGCAGATGTGACTGGCCTTGAACTGTCAAACAAGCCCTTTCCTCCCCAAGTTACTTTGGTCATGGTGTTTTATCACAGCCATAGTAAACCTAACCAAGACATCCTAGAAACTGTTTATTGCTTTTATAAGTTCAATGAGAGCCTCGTTATTCACAAACATTTCCGGAGATTTCTATACCTTGTGAGCCTCCTAGCTACCTTTCAGGAAGAAATGTTTCAATTAAGAAATAGTTACACAACAGGAGTGACTGTTTTTCATGGTGGATCTCTGGATTTCATTAAAACTAATAAAATATCCCCCCCCTCCATGGACATATTAGAATATGTATCAACCTAATCTCTAGGAAGAGAGGGATATTTCTAGAAATTTAGTTCATCTGCAATGGGAATGAATCAATAGGTTATATGTACAAAATGAACTTCCCATCAAAGCTCCGGATCCTTAACAAAAGGTAACTTTCCTTGGTTGGCTATACCCTGGGCATATTATCATAATCTGTTTTTGGAGGGTCCTATGTCTTGAGATACGAGCTGTGTGCTTGGAATACTTCCATAATAGAGCCTGCATGTCCCTTTAGATCTGTACAATTCTCTCTTGATGAACTGTATGTATGACTATAATAGCTGTTACTGAGCTCCATGTGCCCTTATTGTAGCTCATCCACAGTGATGATGGTTTGATGAACCCCTTGAAATTGTAGTTAGTATCAGAAGTGGAGATAGTCATAGGAATATGCCCTCTATGTAGTCACAATTCAGGAGACACTTGAAGTAATAGAATTTGGCTAAAGGAATACTGCTCCCAATATGACTAACCAGATTTGTTAGAAACTGCGAGAAAGAAAATTCTGAGCCACAATTGAAATTTAAGATGGTTGAAAAAGTTTCTTCTAATGTTCATTTACTATGATTGATCTCCAATAGGACTCCACTACTATAATAAAAAGAGACAATCCTGGCTTATAAGCTAGCTGATAGGCCCATCCCATGTCAAAGAATATGTCTCTAAGGGAACTCTTAAAGAGGAAGTATAGGGTCATACACACCATTGAGTATTGGTTTGCCAATAAGTCCTCTATGATCTTATTAGAAGTATAATTTTGCTAAGTGGATAAAATGAACTTATATAAGAACTATTCAAAAATAACAACACTGGTGACTTAAATAATTCTGTCAATATTTTTGCTGTGTAAATCTATAATCTGTCAAAGTGGCAAGAGTTGTAGTCTCCTGTCTGTTTAAATTGTTCAAAGTGTAGCCAGGGGCTGGAACATGAAAGAAAATGAAGGAAGACATCGTATGTGGAATACATAAAGCTAAGGGTGTATTAAGTTAATAAAATTTTCTATTCGAGGCCAGGTCCTCCTGGAGCATTAGCCAGAGTCAGATAAGTGCTACTAAAGAGCTTTCCCTTTGTTCATCTTTGAGTGTGTTGAGCAGTTTCTCACTGGGAACATGTATTGTTTCTTCAAGAGTCATACTCTAAACCCTTTGAGATAGTATAGTAGTCTTACTTAGAGCTGTCTGGAGGAACAAGTCCTCAAAAACTCAGTTTTTAACCCTGCACGAACATAAATAATAGAAACAATTGTAGGCAGTTAATGTATATTTATTATTCCTTGCATCATAGACACGAATGATAGTTCTGTTCAGCGGGACATCTACCACAGAGATAATGAAGCTTATGCTTAATAAGTTAATACCCTCGTGTGAAGAATGTCTGGAGGAGAACCTCTGAGGTTCTTGGTCTCATTAATCAAATAATTTAAGAAAGGAGTCAAATGGAAGCTCAAGGACCATTTATTAGAGTTTAAAAGAAAAAATATAGAACAAGCAAGCTGTAAAACCTCAGTACTTCCTCCGAGGAGGAGAGTGGAAGAGGGGGAGAAAAGTATTGTCCCTTTAAGTTGTCATCAATGTCAAACATGTGTCCAACATGAAGACACATGGAGGGGAAGTGATTCAGTTAAGGCTTCTATTTCTGTATAAATTCCATGGCCAAAGGCAACTTGGGGATAAAAGGGTTTATTTCAGCTTATAGTTCTACATCACAGTACATTACTGAAGGAAGTCAGGACAAGGGCTTAAAGAGGGTAGGAACCTGGAGGCAGGTGCTGATACAGAATCCATGGAGGAATGTAATTTACTGGCTTGTTCCCCACCATCAAGGAAGTTGGGCAGAAACTAGAGGCAGAAAGCTACAAGCAAGGACTGAAGTGGAGGCCATGAAGGAGTCATTACTGGCTGGCACCTCATAATGAACTCATCGTGATTTCTTATAGAACCCAGAGTTACCTGCCCAAAGTTGGCACCAACGACAATGACATCATCAATACTAGGTTGGCTTGAAATTTCATCAACAAATGATATTATTCTAAAGGCCCTCAATTTAGCCTCTGACAGTTATTTTTTTCTTATTTAGACAAGTGCAAAAAGCAGCCACATTCTTTGGAAAATATTACAAGAATGATCCCTAACATGCTTCCCCTCTGAAACCTTTTGGGCTGGATATCCACAGATCACATTGATTTTAATACTACTGTCTCCTATGCTCCAGCTAAGATGGCCCATTAATCCCCATTTACAAGGTTCATATATTTTTCTAGTCCAAAGTCCCAAAGTCCACATTCCTTCAAACAAAAGCATGATCAGGCCTGTCACAACAATACTTGAGATCCTGGCACTAACTTCTGTCTCAGTTAGGGTTTCTATTACTGCAAAGAGACACAATGACCAAGACATCTCTTATGAAGGAAACATTTAATTTGGAGCTTGCTTACAGTTTCAGAAGGTTAGTCAGTGATCATCATGGTGGGGAGCATGGTGGAAGGCAGGGACAGTGCTGAGAGCTCTCATAACTGAGAGCTTATGTCCTGATTCATGGGTACATGTAGTGAGAGGCTGGCTCTGGCTTAGGTTTCTGAAATATTAAAGCTTACTACCCTTAGTGACACAGTTCCACTCAGAAGTCCATAAATCTTAATCTTCTGAAATGGTCCGCCAACAAGGGAACGAACATTCTGATATATGAGCCTATGGAGACCATTCTTATTCAAGCCACCACAGGCTCATTTCTCAGGTAATTCTAGATCTCATAAAGCTGAAGATTGAAACTAACAGTTACAGTAGGTATTCTAGTCTAGCTATGGAGATTAGAATAGAATGCCCCCATAGACTCATGTGCTGGAATCCTTGGTCATAGTACCACTATTAGGAGGTGTGGCCTTGTTAGGTTATGTGTGGTCTTCCTGGAGGAAGTGTCACACTGGGGGCAGGCTTTGAGATCTCAGATGCTCAAGCCAGGTCTTGTGTTTCAGTTTTCTTCCTGCTGCCTGTGGATCCAGATGTAGCTACTTCTCCAGTATCACATCTGCCTGTGTGCCACCATGCTTCCTGCTGTGATGACAATGGAATAAACCTCTGAAACTATAAGTTAGTCCAAATTAAATGTTTTCCTTTATAAGAGATGTCATGGTCATAGTGTTGCCTTACAGCAATAGAAACCCTAAGGCACTAGTTTTTAAAGAGAATTTGGAAATCTAAATTTTTGCATCAAGTCTCATAATTTTGTATGTAATTTCAGAATGTACATACATATAACTTGTGCCCTAAAGAGCAGAAGAGCTTCTGCTCTAGCCCGCTTCCTCTATGCCTTCACTCTGCCATCATATACTAACCCTCTGAAACCACAATCCCGACCAAGTACTTTTTTCATGCATTGCCTTGGTCATGGTATTTTGTCACAGCAACAGAAAAGTAATTAAGACAGGGAGGAAATGGTTGATTTGGCTTACTTGTCCAGATCACAGTCCATCATTAAAGGAACAGAGGCAGGGGCTGTTGAAGAAAGCTGCTTACAGGCTTGCTTCCTATGCTCATATTCAGCCAGCATTCTTACACTGCCCAGAACCACCAGCCTAGCGGTGGCACTGCCTATAGCGCTCCTCCATCAGTCATCAATCAAGATAATGCCTCACAAATTTGCCCATGGGCCAATCTGCAAGAAGCAATTCCTTAATCCTTCTTCCCAGGTGACTTTAGTTTGTGTCAAGTTGACAAAAACTAACTAGCACAGCATTTGTCCTGCTATGTTTGGCTCTTTCTGGAATTCAAGGTGACCCAAGAAGAAAGGTTAATGACATTGATTTATCTCTGGCCCTTTAGCTAAAGCACAGACAGAATGAAGATAGAAATTCTGCAATTTCATCCTCTTTTAAGTTACCTTGTTAGCCAAAAAGAGGAGTCAATTTTTATTTTATTTTGTATCATTTTTTTTTAAATTAAAAGTATCTTTTTAAATGCATGTTTTTTTAAACCCAGATTTGTATATAGCAACTTCAGAAGTCCTATGGCTATCAGTAGTTGGATAATGTGGAATATTGGTATCACCGAAATAAGAATCATGAGGCAGAAGAATGAGTCAGAGAGTGAATTTAGAGGTGAGGCAGGGCAGTAGCACAAGCATAAGCAAGCACATGCAAACTCACAACGATTAAGCAAAACTGGCCAAAACAGCCTGTCAGTAGACCAAAAGTATGGTAACTAATAACACGCACTCCTGGCCAATCACAACATGCAAACAATGACTGCCAGTTTCAAAAGGACCAACCCCAAATGTTCTTGTGGCAGCTTAACTTCCCTAACCCAATACAAACCTCTGATCTCACAATAAAGAGGTTCTGTACTGGAATCTCTCTGAGTCTGTCATTGCCTTCACACCTTCTCACTCCCTGCCCCCCTGAAAATGGGAATCACACAACAGGCAGCAGCAACAAGCTAGCAACAACTAAACCTCGTGCCCGACATGAATGGACCTTCTTTTGCTCGCTTTTGGGTCCTCCATGCCTTCTTTTGTGTAGAAGGAGCGGCAGGCTGCGTTCCTGCCCAGCTCCCGCACGGCTAGCTTTACACCCAAATAACAACACACAAACTGTACTCTTTTAAACACTGCTTGGCCCATTAGCTCTAGCCTCTTACTGGCTAATTCTCACATCTTGATTAACCCATTTCTAATAATCTGTGTAGCACCACGAGGTGGTGGCTTACTGGAAGGATCTTAACCTGCGTCCATCTTGGAGAGGAGAGCTATAGCATCTGTCTCACTTCCCTTCTTCCCAGCATTCTGTTCTGTTTACTCTGCTTACCTAATTTTCTATCTTATCAAAGGCCAAAGCAGTTTATTAACCAATGAAAGTAACACATAGACTCTCCTCCATCACTTTAGGGCATTTTTCTTTCTTTCTTGCTGTCCTGGCTGCTGTCCCCATCTAGACTTTCCACTGTTATCTTGATTTTGTCCCCTTCAGCTGTTTTCATGTGTTGACACTTACTTTAGTTTTCTAAGCCCTTGGTGAGTTGGGGCTTTCCTTCCTATCCCTACCTTTTCTTTTCTTTCCCCTGTTTGTCTTCCTGGTTAGGAACTCTCCATTGTGACTCAGTTCATCCTGGTACCTCCACATAAGGGCTGACCACCCAGTTGGTGGAACCAACAAAGGACCCTCTAACAGGTCCTTTTCACCCAGAGACACCGTGTGAGCATAACAAACCACAGAAGTCCCTCACTATAAGCAGCACACTTGGAACGCATGGCCTGAGAGCAACTGGCAACTTTTGCCCAGAGCCACTCTCCAGGATTTTCTGAAGGTTCTCTTGCCTTACAGGGAGTCCCAACAACTCTTCGGAGTGTGGACTGTGGGACTTCCTCTACTAGTTTCTCCTCTCAACTAATCAGGTTAAGCCAACACCAGTTAAGAGCAATCTGGGCAGTGGCCAGTCTCTTAATTCAAAGAAAGGTTTTGGCTATTCGACTGTAGTTGAATCCCCTTTCCCTTCCATGATTGGAACATTCTTCTCAGATGGCGACTACATTTACTAGCTTGACCCCAGAGCTGAGTGTGGGGACCGGGATGCAGTTGTTGCCACTCATCCCGTGTCTTCTGCTTGCTTTCATCTTTGCTGTCCCTCCTCACAGACTCCTCCTGGGGCCCATCATGAATGGTGCCCCGTATCCTGATGCACTTCATGTGAAGGCCTGGTTATCTGACATCCAGGAGAACCTAAGCCCAGGACTATGCCCTGCTATCAGTCCCTGTCCCATGACCCTTCCCCTGAACCTCCTTTGTCACAAAGGCTGTCACCAGCAGCCTGGAGTTGCCCTGCTTGAATCATTCAGAGAGTCTGCCCAGCCAGGATCTGCTACTGGGACCCAGCTTGAGTAAGGATGACCTTTCACAAGGGGCTTACGAGGGCCTTTCTGATGGGCAGTCAGCATTCTTTTCCCCTAGTTATGCCTCCATTATTGCCTTCCACTTTGAGTCAATGGAACTGTTTCCTCTGGAATTGCCCCCTCATATTCCCAATGAAGAGAGCATCCAACAGGGACAATTCATCCTCTCTCAAGGCCCTACCCTCCCAGGGATACTCCAGAAGCAGCCACAGGGTCATTCCTGGTCCAGGGAAAGTCAGAGGACTCTGAGAGGGATCAGCCCCTCTCAGAATATCCTTGATTCCATGGCATGTTCTCTCAACTCAAGGCTGCCCAGTTAGTGCTGGAAGGAGGCACCAGCTCCCATGGTGTCTTCCTGGTATGTCACAGTGAGACAAGATGCGGTGAATATGTCCTCACTTACAACTTCCAGGGCAAGGCCAGGCACCTGTGTTTGTCACTGAATGAGGAGGGTCAGTGCTGGGTCCAACATCTGTGGTTCCAGTCCATTTTCGATATGCTTGAGCACTTCCAGGTGCATCCCATCCCTGTGGACTGGAGGCTCCAGTGATATTGTCCTTGTCAGCTATGTGCCCTCACAGTGGCAGCAGGGCAGTACCAGGCTGGGAGCCATGCAGGGGTGTGTGAGGGCGACCGATGTCACCCCAATTCTCCTTATTTTCTGCCAGTACTCAGACAATGGGCCATACAGCTTCAAACCAATTACAATTGGTACTCCATGTTGAAGGCAGTCCCTAACCCCTCAGTTTTTCCCCAATGGCGCTCTGCTTATGATGATGCAGCAGAAACCCAAGCCCATGCACATTTCCTATGTGGACGTAATATTACCATTAATATGCTTACTGACTATGGGCAATACACTGATCCTGTCTCACAATCCACAACTGGCATACATGCCAATTCCCAACAAGTGACAGGACCTTTAAGGCACTCAAACTTTGTATACCCCAAGCTAGTGTAGGCTATTTCTGCAATCTTGTCTAGCAGGCTGTGGAACCATTTCCTGAAATTTTGACCCATATCACCAATGCTGTTGAAAAGTGTGTCATTAATAAGGATATCCTTATTAAACAGCTAACCTGGGAGGTGCTCAACATCATCACCTGTAATGTCATCATCGCACCTGTTAGAAATGAAAATAAGTGGGTCTTGGCTGTCTGTGATATTGACACACAGAATGAGCTCATTTCCACCCTTACAGCTTCGATCAATGCCTTGGTCAATGGCAAACTTGACAAGGATGATAATTCCACTTTGCCAGACCATACATGCTGGGGATGTGGACAGTCTGACCACTCATGTAGGGATTGTCCTGGGGCTCATCCAAAGACCAAATGCCCTAATGCCAAGAGGGCTATCATTGGGCATGAGACTGTAGAAGCTCTCACCTGGTACTGATACGAATAATAGACTGGACAATGGCTTCACACTCCTGGTACATGAAGGTAAGTGGTATGCCTTGGTTTGTAATGGCTAAGGTGAACTGGTTCTCATCCACTAGGCAGATCTTTTCAATTTCAGTAACAGTAGATGTCACTTTAAAAGACAGATTGCCCCAATACTTTTGTTCTCTCTGTTCAGGTTACTTGAACAGCAGTAGAACCAACCTTAATAAAGATTTTGGTGTCTTTGTGAGTTAGCTTGAGAACACTGTGGAACACCTATAAGTCCTCTTCCAGTACCATGGTGGAATCAGGAGTTTGTGTTGCTCATGCTCTATATGCTCCGTCAGGTTCCCAGAACAGTTTATGAAAATTAACCATTTGCTGCCCTTCATGCCAGTCAGCACCCACTCATGGTACTTGGTGTACTCTCTGACCCAGGAGTTACAGTTATAGATATAGACTGCAGAGACATTGTCATAAGCAAAGCCAGGAAAAGCAACAAACCACTTAGAGAGGAAGTCTGTTTTCAAGTGATTGCTAGGTCTAGTATGGGCATGCTGGATAATCATTTCCCTCAGGACAGAAGACTTTATGCCCTCCCCCTTTTAAAATTAAAGATAAAAAGTTATGCCACACCATCAAAATATTCCATCCCCCAGGTTGCTATCGGCTTTACAGATGCCAAGAAAACTAATTTTGGGTGATGGCAATATTCTTGCTTTTGCTAGAACAGGCTAGGCTCCTTCATCAGCTATTTTGTTTGTCCCCTAAGAATTCACACAAGCTTTTACCCGGGTTACCCTTGCCCAGCTGTAAATATGTAATCAGAACCTATAGAACTTAACACAGGTCCATCCATTGAACCTATCTACTACATTCTTTGGCCAAGTATGGGATCACATAGAATCCTTGCTAGACCCCTCTGAACTTGTTGTATGGTACCTTTTGGGAGGGGTGGTGGTGGCTCTAATATTTCTGCTTAAGTGTCTCCTACAGCTAAGATCCTGAAAATAGCAGGTGAACAAGGCATTACTCCAGTTGTTAATGGCTAGGGAACACACTGGACCAAAAGCTCTAAGGTATGTGGTCCATGCTTGGCTAATGCAAATACAGGAGGCCATTTATAAGTCCTACTTCTCCTAAAAGTCTCACCTTGCTTCTGACTTCTTGGGACCTTCCAGAGATCCAACCCTTCAAGGACAAGTAATCAACGATGGGTACGATACTGTCAGGCAATCCAACCTAAGACAGGCACAGCCCAAAATGCTGGGTGGGTGGGGTCCTCAAGGTGGGTTTATAAAAATGTACAACTCCCACTAGTTCACCCAATAAAAATAAGATAAAAAGGGTGAGATGAGGCAGGGTAACAGCACAAGCACAAGCAAGCACATGCAAATTCACAATGAGTAAGCAAAATTGGCCAAAACAACCTGTCATTGAACCAAAAACATGGTAACTAATGATGTGCACTCCTAGCCAATCACACAACATGCAAATAGTGACTTCCAGTTTCAAAAGGACCAACCCAAAACGTTCCTATGGCAGGTTAATTTCCTTAACCCCATATAAACCCTCAACCCTGTCAAAATAAAGAGCTTCTCTATTGGAATCTTCTAGAGTCTGAGTTGTTGCTTCTGCATCTTCTCACCCCCTAACCCTTTGGAAATGGGGATCACATAACAGGCAGCAGCAACAAGCCTGCAACAACTACATAGAGGCTTTACACAATGGCTGAAAATTTATCATATGGTGAGAAAAAAAACCTGTTGGCAAAGAGAAATGTTGAAAACCCTAGCTAAGGTCAACTAGAACTGTCTGGAGCCACTGACAGCAGGCACAGAGACACTCCTATCTTTAAATTGTGACTTATGTGAAGTGAAGGTGACTCATGGTTCATTATAATATAAAAACGCACACTACAGGATGAAGATTTTAGATGCCAATGAGATATTATACATATGAAATTGTATGTAGAACTACATGATTTTGAAAGATCATGTTATGACCTACAATGAATTACTTCAAAGCATGTAAAACTGTGTTTTTGCAGGCTCCATTTTACAAGCAGCCTTTGAACCTATTTTGAAGAAGGAATGACTAAGTACTTGGATAGACCCAGAACCATCTATCAGGTTCCTCTCATGCAGCGTAGATTGATAAATGACTTATTCCTGGGAGTATAAAGGGAACAACTACATAAATTTATTGAATCAACATGAGTTTATTGAAATCAACTATAGAAATCAGGTCTAAGAACTTCTCAGGCATTCCAGAACAAGAAAACAGTGTAAGTCCCTCACTTGAATCCTATAAGGTAATGGACACCTATCACTGTGATTGCATGGCACAACACAAAGCTATCATCGAACTCCTGGTTTGTACGTGTGTGTGTGTGTTTGTATGTTAGTATAAATAAGCAAAGAACTACTCAGTTGCCCATGTTTGGCTTAGTTAAGTCCCTTTACAGCTTACTAGAATGCTTGACTGTCCATGAGTTTGTCTACTTGGAGTCAACACATAATTTACTTCTCCTTACTTGTTCGTTTCTTGGAACAAGAAAAAGAAGGAAGGAAAAAACTCACCTGTACCTTTTATAAAGAGAAGAATTTCCAACAAAAGCCAATATGAAGCCAGGTCGGAGATCATCTTAGTTAAAGTACGTACTATAGTTGTAATAAAACAATATGACCAAAAGCAACTTTAGAAAGAAAGGGTTTGTCTGGTTTACACTTTCAGATTATAGTCCATCTCTGGAGGAAGTCAGAACAGGAATTCAAACAAGGAAGGATCCTGGAGGCAGGAACTGTTACAGAGGCAATGGAGGAGTACTGCTTACTAGCTTGCTCCTTATGGTTTGCTCAGCCTGCTTTCTTACATAATCTAGGATCACCAGCCCAGGGATGGTATCATACCCAATGTCTTGGGCCCTCCCCAATCAATCATTAATTAAGAAAATGTACTACAGACAGATCTTGTGGAGGCAACTTCTTAATTGAGGTCCCCTACTTTTAAGTAATTCTAGTATGCGTGTCACATTGACATAGGACCAGTCAGCACAGAAATTTATTAAGGGACAGTTTTAATGTAGATATTAAGCATAGGGATTAATGGGAAGAGAGGTACTCGGGGGAATAACAGGCCATATCCAAGTACAGATGTGAGCTTTCCAAGGGAAAGTCCCAGTAAAATGTCTTGGTAAAGGGCTAGTATAGAATTTTGGCAGCTATTAAGCTACATTTCTAAGGGCTGCTAACCCCTTCCCTTTTAAACACTGGTAGACTTCTATAAACAAAGTTGCTAGTTACATTTATGAAGAACAATGCTTAGACATAGAAGTGACAGAAGAGTGCTAAAAATGCAAGATTATATATCATTTTGACCTTAAGTAAACACACTTTATCTACTGACATGATGTCTTTTGGATATCATATATTTTTGGAGTGGACAATTTGGCCTTTATCAGTTTCTTGCCTTAATCAGCTGAAAGGTAGACCAGACCTCAGGAAATAGGGCTCCCTTCCTTTCTGAATTTGTACATATTTTCCTGTATTTATATTTTGCCTTAATCACCTCTGGGGGGGTATGACTGAGTAGGTCAGTGTTAGAGTGTTTGTGTAGCATGCTTGAGGCAAACAATCTACAGCACTGTCAAAACCAACTGTGCCTTTTCATAGAAATAGATGACTAAGACATCCATGACTTTCTCACATTCGATTTGCAAGACAAGAATACAAAAACCACAGACTCAGGGATGCTTTGGTGGATCTCTGAGAAATGCTATCACTCTCATATTTCTGTGTCATGGGTAGCACTAATCAGACTTGGTTGGTTAAAATAAATGATGAGAGGAACATGGTTGGGGAGTTCCAAAAAGAGTTGGTGGCCGAAGAATATGATCAAAATACATTGTATACATATGTCAAATTCTCCAAAAATAAACAAAAATATATAAATAAATAAAAAAGGAACAATAAGTCCTTCTGTGTCAGGGGATCACCCATATAACCAGGGACAGAATTGAAATGACATAATCTATGCTTTCTTATCAGAAGGAAGGGTTTCATTCCTAAGGGAAGAGGGTGGCCGTCATTGACAAAGAGAAACAGTATAGGTCCACCATAGTAATTTCCAGACTTAATTAATCTTTTGCTTTAACTACCTCAGAAGCACTCTTGTACAAAGAAGGCATTCAAATAAGTCTACATTAAGCCCAATTAAAACACAATAAAGAGAATCTTTTTTGGTAATGGGAAATTCCTTAGATGGCACAGTGCTACTTTATAAAACAGTGGTGGGAGAAACCCAGCAATGATTTAGGACGATGATTCAGGCCATTCATCAAGTGGTGTATTTCAGGGTCCTATTCTGCATTTCTTCTCTATTGAATCTAGCTGCAGTCTCAAAAAGAAAAAAGAAAAGAGAGAAAAGGCCACTTACACCACATTTCATAACTTAATTCTCTCACTCAGCAAAGGTTTGGTTAATTAAAGAGGGTTCAACAGTCACACATGTCCATGGTGGCTGGGTAAGCCACTGAAAACCATATGACAGTTCAGAAAAAAATTCAAGTGATCCATTTTGAGTTGTATGGAAATCTTCGTATAATTGTGATGATTTGAAGTTGCAGATTGCATGATGTGATGCAAAACTTTCAAAAGTGTGTTCTGGAAGGCATTTGGAGACTTGGTGTCTGTTACGTTAGGAAATAGAAGAGGGTAGTTTCAGCTATCACTACGACATCTCTTAGGCACTCTCAAAAGGTCCCGTTTGAGATTTGGAGGTGGCAGCTTAGCATCAAATCGAGAGCTATTGATAGAGTTCTTTTACTGCTAATGATGGTAGTAGTGTGTTGGGGGTACCCTCTGGCTACAATTTCATCTTTACCATTGATTTACTTAGTGAAGCACCTTTCTTCATAGTGCTTTTAAAAAGGGATTAGTGTCCCACTCCCAGAAGCAACACAGTAAGTTGCTTTGTATATGAAAGATGTCCATTCATTTCTTATTTCCTAATGCAGAAGCATTTTGACTTGTATATTCAGTGATCTCTTGAAATCTGGAGCAGGGGGAGATTGCAAAAGATAAAATTTAAGGGGATGGTTCAATTGATAAACTGTTTGCCATGTATACATGAGAATCTGAGTTTGATCCCCAGCTCCTGTATATTAAAAAACCATTATGTGGTGCTGGCCTGTAACGTGGTGCTGAGGAGGCCCAGACAGGAGGATCACTGCGACTTGCTGTTCAGCTGCTCGAGAAGTGGTGAGCTCCAGTTTCAGTGAGAGACCGTGACTCAAGAAATCAGATAGAGAAGTGAGCAAGTCCTAGTCTCTGTTTTGTTGCTGTGATACAATTCCCCGATGAAACGCAACTTGGTGGAAAAAAAAAACCTTAGCCTACAGCTCCAGTTTCTTTCATGGCAAGAGATTTTAAACTGTTAGCCATGTCATACCCACAGTTAAGAGCATAGAGATGAATTCATGCATGCTTACGCTCAGCTCACTTTCTCCTCTAAGTAAAGGTGAGGATCCAAATACAAAAGACTATGCTGCTGCCCACTTTTAGACTGGAGTTTCCCACAGCAATTAATGCAATGCAAACCCCTACCCCCTAGACATATTAATCCAGACAATTCTCTACTGAGATTCCCTTCCAAGTGATTCTAGATTGTGTGAAGTTGAAAATTAAAATTAGTCATTGCAAGGAATAACAGTATCCACAAGTGCTCATTCTCTCTCTCTCTCTGTCTCTCTCTCTGTCTCTCTCTCTCTCTCTCTCTGTCTCTCTCTCTCTCTCTCTCACACACACACACACATAAATACTCACATACACAGAGTAAGGATGGGGAGGTAGAAGAGGGGTAGAAAGGGGTAGGGAGGAGAGAGAGACTAAAGAAGGGAGGGACAGAGAAAAGAAAGGGAGGGAGGGAGGGAGGGAGGGAGGGAGGGAGGGAGGAAAGGAGGGAGGAGAGAGAAAGGGAGACTGAGGGGGAGGGAGGAAGCAAGCAAGAATGAGAGCGAGGGAGAGAGGGAGAGAGAGAGAGATTTCAAAATTCATCAGCTTTGTTAGCTACTGGACCAGCTGCCACCTAATTTTCAGCTCTCTGGTTGGAGAAGGTCTCTTAAGTTCAAGTATAGACCCTTCTAAGGTGCTCCTTCATCTGCAGCCTCTGCACTGTGGGAGTGAAGGGACCCACAATGGATGGAAGGGGAGTAGAAGAGGAAGAACCACATCTAGGAGTCAAGAAGTGTGTGGTAAAGTCAGGAGAGAAATGTTAGAGCCCTATGTTCCTTTCCTTTAGGGGGAAGCTTATTAGAGCATATCCTTTTGGGCAGAAGTTATAAGCCGGATACACTGCAGAGCAGGAATGCTTAGGCTGAATTCTGTGGGATGAGAATTTGATCAATTAAATCTGCTTAATGTCTAATTATCTCTTCTTGTTTCCACTCAACGAATGCCTCCTCCTCTTTTTTAGTATAGGACTAAAACATTTGTAAACTGTCATCACACCCCTGCTTAGTAATTAGTTAACAAAGTCACATTTTAAATTCTTTTCATCTTTTCTTGTAAATCAATCCCCTTCTTCCTTGAACTTTCCAGTTTTTGCTGGAAGCTTCTCCTCCTCATTCCCAACCCATCCCCTTTCCTCTTCATTTCATTATGGATGGAAATGATGCAGCTAGATGCAATGATGTATCCCTTGCTTTTGGCCTAGAGTATGTTACTTCTTTTAGTGGAATTTTTCTCCCACTCTTTCAACTTTTCTGTATGTACAGAGCTGTTACAAAATGGGTGCCATTTTCTTCAGCACTTGCTGATAATTTTTTTCTACATCAAAATCAACTGGTGGTATTTGCAAAAAAGGAAGTAAAAAATGAAGGAATAAAGAAAGAAAAAAGAAAGGAAGGAAGGAGGGAAGGAAGGAAGATAAATAGTTTTCTGGGTTTGTATCCTTATATTAAGTAGTAACTTTTTATCAATTATCTCTCCCATTTTCTTTTTAAGACTAGAACTTACTGTGTAGCCCAGACTGGATTTGATCTCACAAGAAATCCTCTTGATTCAATCTTTTGAATGTTAAGATTACAGACATTAGTCACTGTTAGGCAAAGGGTTGTCTCCAGGGGGAGTTGACCAATAGATCTCGAAAATAGGACATGAAACATTAGGTGGGCCTATTCAGAACCCTGGAACAGGCTATAAAGATAACAGAGAACTTGAGTTCAGATCTCTTGAACCCACTGGATTTGGCAGCTTGTGTCTGTAACCTCAGTGTTTCCTTGGCAAGATGAGAAGTAGAGAATTCCTAGAAGCTTGCTGGTAAGCTTGCCTGCTGAACACAGCTGCACACAAGAGACCTCTCCTCAGATCAGACAGAGAGTAAAAACAAATGCTCCAAGTTCTTTGCTGACTTCTACACAAAAACCAGGCCATGTGTTCTCTCTCTCTGTGTCTCTCTCTCACAGACACACACACTCCCTGAAGAAAAACACCTACAAAAGTGGTGATGGTGCTTCATTCCAAACCAGTTAGTGAAGAAGAAAGAGAGAGAAAAGGAAGGTAGGATCTCAGAAATATAACCCTGGGCAGCCTTTATTTGATACATAGATCATACTGGCTTTGAACTCACAGAGATCTGTTTACCTCTGCCTCTGAAGTGATGAAACTAAAGACATGAGCCACTGTGCCTGACTCTATCTTTATATTATATAAGTTATTTTTCATTATGTGTATGAGTGTGTGTGTGTGTGTGTGTGTGTGTGTGTGTGTGTGTGTGTGCGCGCTTGCGTGCATGTGAAGGCCTGCAGAATGTACTGGAGCTACAATCAGTTAAGAACCACTCAATGTGTTGAGAGCTCAATGTGGGTGAGAGAAACCGGATTGGGGCCTTCTGCAAGAATGGTAAATGTTTCTAATCACTGTACTATGTCTCCATCCTAAACCTAGTTTTTATTGCTTAACTATGCCTGAGCTTTGCTGTGGGTGTTGGTGGCACACAAGATGATTTTGTATTATCCACAGATGATGTAGACTTACACAGAATCACATACTGAACACTCTTTCAGTTCTTTGCTGCAAGTTTATCATGATCATTTCATAAACACTTCCTACGAAAACTTTTTAAGACAGAAAAAGCAGGCCTCATGGCCACAGGCTGTTTAACTTGATTTTGAGAGCATTGCTTTGCTTTCTTTACACTTTTGTTCATTTTTACACTTGTCTTCTATTTATGGCAAATGCTACTGGTTTCCATTTACTGTAATGAGATAAACTCTCTTATTCAAATAAACAAGTAAAAACAATTTAAGTGAACTTAAAAATAAAAGATATAAAAATAGCAAAGTTTGCATGATACAAAGCAAAAATTGTGCAGAACTTTTGGGTGGCATAGACATTTAAAGGAGCTTAACACTAATCTCGTTGGTGAGGAGAAGTTGCTTTAAGTTGTGCCTATAACACTTAAATTTACTATTTTTGACTTTCTTTGGGAACATCTATTATCTCTGAGATTTTCTAGTCATTCTATCATGGAATTATTGTCTCTTTATCAGTAACACTATTTATTTGTATTATAGTTAACAGAGAAAAATAGAGCCTGCCTCTAGGAGAAGACATGCCATTGTCTCTTCCCTTAAGAGTTTGGCAGTTTAGTGGCCAGTTTAAGGGACAAACTCCTAAGAAGGCAGAGGTAGACAGCATCATTATCTTTTTGATGAGATAATGGACTTTTCGTCCTCAGATTTCCCACTCCCAGTCCAGTCTCCTATGGAGTCTCAGCCATGCGTCTTGAGGCTACAAAGTGTAACTTTCCTTCTCTTCTTTCTCTCTGTGTCCTAAGCATTTTTCCTAACACTTTGTCTGCCATGTGGTTGCCTGCCACCACATCCACAGGGCTGACTTTCCCATCAGCTTAACTCAAGCAGTTGCTGAGATTAACAGCCTTGATTTGGGCTGAGAAAAGGACCACTTCCCCCCATAATTAGGACACCCACCTCATAAATACTCTCACTTTGCTACAAACAGCACGCCCAGATCTCCTACTGATTCCTCACCTTTCATCAGCCTGCCACAGGCTTTCTGGGGTGGACTATTTCCTTGCTTAACTTTGCTAAATCATTCTTTGCTCAAACCATCTTTTATCTGAATTCTTTCTTTTGAGAAGATAAAAAGCAAGAAGAAGCATTCATTCGGAAATAAAGTAATTGAGTTCCAATGAATATAGTAAGTATTCTCTGACTATTCCTTACCTACCTAAAAGCAGGACATAACCTCTTTGTGAATATGTTTCTCTCTTATTCTAAGAAGCAAAAAGCCACTCATCTCTGAAGATGGAAAATTGTTGAGATGAGTTTGTATAAACAAACCTTACAGGCATTACGAAAATTACTCTTATCATCCATTAGGTTCCCATTTATTTCCTAGCCACTTCTTCAGAATTTATTATCCCTTAAAACCCAAACACAAGCCTCCTTTTTTATTGTTATTGTTAAAATGATATATAAGTGCCCCCAAATAAACATTTCTTCCAGTTCCGTTTCTTTAAACATTTCTATTTCTATGAAATAGCACACAAATAAATATTGATTAAAATGTGCTATTTTCACTTGTTAATGTGTCTGTTGCTAGTTTAATTCATATGTCCCCATATATAGGAAGCAAAACAGGAAATATTTTTTCTCCCTACCAGCATTTTTAAGCTCTTATTAGCCAGCAATTATGTATGGAGCTCACATATTACCACTCATGATCACATTTCATCTTTATACCAACCTCTGAGATACTTGTTGATGATGAGGTCATTGGACCTTAACCACTTGCAGCACATGTGTTCTATGATTTCCATTCTGACTCCATGAAGTCACAACAACTATTACCTCTATTTAATTGAACCTCAGGCAAGTTAGGAAATTTCTGTTACTAGAGTTGTTAGGATCAGAACCTGTGTCCTGACAGTTCTAACAAGCTAAGCTTGGTTACCCATTCTGAATTAAACAGGCAAATAATACTGGAAAGGAGATTTCCTCAATGTGGTGCCACTGGGAAGAGAAATTAATGACTACATGATGCTTAGTGATCTCCCTCAGCTACATCTTATGCGTCATAATATAAGGTAAGTTTTACATGGAAGCCAAGAAGTATGCATAACAAAGCAGTCCTTGTTGAAGTGTGGTTCTACCTACCACTGACCCATCACCGTCTCTACTTTAGTCTGTCCTGCAAAGTGTTGAAGAAAGTTTCCAGAACGCTGTGAAATCTCTTCCCGGAAGATAAAGTTCTCCTCTGACTGGTGCCAAGCTTCAGCCTTTTTCCTCTCCTATCACGAGATTACTGAGGAAATTGTAAATTCTCGAAGATGATTGTTCAATAGTCTGATGGCCAAAGGAGGAAACACACATGTCTGCCTTTAAAATATTTCCATTCCTGCCAGAATAGTTTCATTTGCTCAAGGTCACACTACTGCTGTGTGATAGAACAGAGGATTTGAATCCAGAATATTGGGCTCTAAATCCTGTCCTGTAGCCATCTTACTGTCATTACAGTTTTGGAAATGACAAGCCTGTGTCTTAGACGGGAAAAAGTAACCTGGTCCAGACTACATGACTCATCAGTGACAGAAATAGGATTTAGTTTGACTCTAAGGCACATGCTTTTAGCCTTTAAGCTATACTGTCTCATAAAACAATGGGCTAATAATTTAAAAGAACAATAAAGTTATGTCACTTGGAATGTCATGGCAATGGCAGGTTTAGTAGAAGAGTTTCCAGCCTTTGTCTTTTTGTCTTAGAAAGAAAATTCTGAATTTTGCATTGCTTCAGAATTCTCAGTATTTGGCTTTATACTTTAATGACTTTTCTCTCTCTCTCTCTCTTTTTTTTTAAGAAAAAAGAAAAAACAGGGGCAAATAGTTCAACACCCAGTCTCCTCAGTGCTCTGGGCAAGTTGTCTTGCTGCCCTGATGTTATGGATATACTCAATTTTCTTGTGTTCCATTTGCTGTTTTATTGACAGAGTTATTGATAAAAGAAAGCCCTTTGCCCAGATGCATTCTTTGGCTTTAAATTGGCTTGACCAGTGGACATTACCTTTGGACAGTTAACTCGTTCAGTTGCAAACCTTTCTAGAGCAATGTTCAAAGTCTATTGATGTTACAATCTCCAATACCTCAAAATTAATCATTTCTCTAGCTTTTAAGTTGTATCTTTTGGATTTAATTTTGCTTGAAAGGGTTGTTAATATCATAGCTCTTTTCACTTAATTTTATCGCTATTTTTTGTGTCTCCTCTGGTAAGGGCTGAGGGCTATTGTCTTTGGCAGATTCTGTATTGTGAAGCAGTTTATTGCATGGTGAAAGGACATATTCAAGAGAGAATGTATGCTTCTCAAGAGGTCCAGTCATGTGATTGTGATTTTGGACAGTGTGGGCCTCTGGGCCTATTGGTCATCAGATCAAGAGGGGAAAGAAGCAGAAGGAGTGACAGAAAGCTTTGGTGGCCCATGAGCATGAATGGAAACAGTTTGCTGGGAGACAGATTTCAGTGAATCAGCTTAAGTTTATTCCAGAGTATAAGGATTATATAGGATCAGAGCACCTGGAGACAAGGAGTAATTTGCATTCAGTAGCTGCTCCTATCACAAGGTATTTGGTAGTAGAGTCTTGTAGCATAGCCCCTAGCACAAGTCTTCTCAGCAGTGATCTATGCCAAGGGTCAAGCTAAAGAAGAATCAGGCATCTGGTTTAGACACAGATTTTAAATAAGGTCAGTCCTCCTGGCCCAGGGACACTTTCCAGATAAGACTCGGTAGAGAGCAGGAAGCTTTGCTGGAGAAGGGAGTTCATGTTGCTGAGCTAATGAGATATGCTGCTATGCCATGGGGAGGCTGCAACCTCTGACCTGCCAACAATGTCTTCCAAAAGATATCTGTCTGTCTTTGTTAGGGTTTCTATCACTGTTAAGAGACACCACGACTATGCAGCTCTTACAAAGGGAAACATTTAGTTTGAGTTGGCTTGCAGTTTCAGATTATTAGTCCATTACCATCATGGCAGGGCATGGTAGTGTGAAGGCAGACATGGTGCTAGAAAAGGAGCTGAGAGTTCTTGATCCGCAGACAGCCAAAGCAACTGTGACAACGGATGTGGCTTGAGCATATAGGAGACAGCAAAGCACACCTCCACACTGGCACCCTACTTCAGCAAGCTCACACCTCCTTATTGTGCCACTCCCTATGGGCCAGGCATTCAAACACATTAGTATATGGGGCCCATACCTATTCAAACCACCACATTGCCTTATGGGAAAACTTTTAATGGAGGGGAGGTTTTCCATGAGTAAAGGGCAGGGATTACAGGAATGGGTGGGTGTTTACTTGGAAAAAAATTACTCGCCATTTCTTTCCTTAAAAAAGGTTTTCATATGTGTTGTTGTGTCAGATGCATAATGAGAGCAGGGAATTTTATAGAGATAATGATACAGAAATACCACTACAATAAAGCAAAGGAGAATTAGCAGTTGGCCATATGGGTTGCAGCTGATCATGAGTGCCTGTGTTTTCCTGCCAGCTATGTAGTCACGTGATGTCCTACTGCGATCCAGCTCTGCAGTTACATCAGTACTGGGCCACCATTCTGTTGGTCTCTTTCCCCCACATAAACTTCCCCACCCTATACCTAGCAAATTTTTTTTTGTTAAGAGAGACCCCAAAGAAGTCCATGAAAGGCAAGAGCATTTTGACCTACAGGAATGATGAATACATGGTGGTAGTGGTGGTGGGAGCAGCTGGTGGGCATACAAATCACCGTGAGAAGTGGAAATAAGAAAAACTAAGTAATGGCATGGGAAACAAAGACAGAAGCCTTTGGTTGTAGTTAAGCATTTTAGTTCAGTTTTCTTTGTACATAAAGAACATCCAATCTACACCCTTACTCAGAGACGGACATTGTCTGTCTGACTCACCCCCTTCAGCAGTGCTGTGGGAGGAAAAGTATTCGATGAGTGGTCTTCTAATTGAACATCAAACCAAGTCAGTTCCTGGCTTCCAACCCTGAAGAGCTTTTAGGTTCCTACTCTTCTTGGAAATAAAGTGCGTATTTGCCATTTATGTAATAGGTTACGTAAATCTTCTTAATGAAAATAAAAAAAAATACCAGTTAAATACCGTGTGACAGTATTTCTTTAAAAATGTTTTTCCGGAATCACAAAGGACAGAATAATTAAAACTCCGTGCAGAGCTTAGTTTTTTGACCTCTCATTAGTTTTGGCATTATAAATTGCCATTTGTTAGAAGCCTAATTTGATTATTAGCCCCTCTGAGCTTCCAGCATGCATTCTGAAGAGTGGACTCTGCATGACTCAGAATGCATGCTGCTACCACGGACTAAAGAACAAAAATGGAGGAGCAAATTGCCTTGTTCCTGTGTGTTCATGAGTTAGTCATACTAAAGTGCTTAGCCCAAGGGAAAGAGACCTTTTCAATAACCACAGATGTGAGCTTGAGTAAAGAAACTCAATGGATACCATGGCCAGTTCTTTTTAGTAGAAGCTATAGTGCATGTTATAGAGGGAGGAAGAAAGGGGGGGGGGCTTTAGTCTCTACAGTTTTGTCATGAAAATCAGTACTATGCCACATCATCTTATATCACCCTCATTCAATGACTACAAGCTCACTTCTTTGTCACTCTTGGTAGGCTCTTCTCTCAGCATTTTAATGACTTCCTTGATACTGTTACGAGGAAGCTTAGTGAGTGTTATCAGGCTTCTTGCCAAAGTCAATGTCTCTAAAACAGACTGCTATTCTACTTTGATTTTTTTTTTATGAAGAACATACTGAATGAGAAAATTACGATAAGAAGAATATGGAAAGTACTATTCTGCCCCATACTACCAAGTAGAAGTAACTGAAAAACAGGTGGTTTCATGGTTTCCAGTACACTCCAGAAGATTATTTGAGACAGCATAATTGTGTTTAATATTTCCAAGTTGGAAACTGTGAAAGAGGCTTCACAATTGGAGTCCATTCAAGACTGAAAAGTAGGGGGAAATGTATAAAATTCCCACCAGAGTGCACAATAGAGTCTTGGTAAACTCCCACTTAGCTTACTGAGTTGACAAGAAGACCCAGTGACCAATGGACATGACCTACTTACTATTTATCATTAATAATATGGTGAAAAGCAATGTGATAAGAAGTTTCTCATTTCCCCAATACTTCTACTTTAGCTGTTTAAGTTAGATGCTTACCAAAAATTAGTTTGGGCCAAATCTATTTTCACATTTATATAAAATTTGATTGTAAGATTGAATTGAGTATTTTGTAAACCATTGAAATGTCAATGCAAAGAGAGCTGTTGCTTATATGAAGATTCCAAAAAAGCATAATGCTGAAAATATGTCAAACTTGATGTTAGTGAATGAATAAGAAAAGATGGATCAAAGTATAAAAATGTAGATTTTTATATTAAGTTTATATTTTTGTTTTTGTTAGGAAAATTGAAACATAACTAAAATTAGAAAGTGTACTACCATGAACATCATAGTCTCAATACCCAATTTCAACGTTCACTATGTTTACAATGTTGTTTCATTCAGGCCTTACTGTATCTTCTGCCACAATCTTTTAAAAACCAATCTCAGACACCATATTACATCTTTAATGTATCATCACCATCATCATCATATTTTTGTTCTTCTTCTACTTCAAGAAAACCCAAGCTGGAAATTAATATGAAGCTATCTTATACAAGAAAGATATTGCAAAACTCAAAAAGTAAACACATTCTTAAGAAAAATGCTGAAAGGTAGAAAAAATTTTTGGAAAAATTGTTTTCTATGATACATCTGCTTGAACATTAAAGGAGAGAAGTGAACCACTGAGTATTCTATCTGGGAAACATTTGTGAAAGTACCCTATTTAATATTTTAATGATCTTTTCTTTCAATTTCTTTGTTTGCCTAGGCAGTGTACTACAACTCTTTCTTGTAGATTAAAGTGTGCTTAGCATAACAATGTTATTGATAATGGTGGAATATAATCAGTATGTGGGAGATTATTTACTTACATACAATGTTGCCATAGACCAATAACCATTTGAAGTGTATTTCACTTAGGATAAGAAAACCTCAATAGCCTTGAGATTAGTTTAATTTACAATATCCTGGCTTAAAAATCAGTAAAGACTGTATGTTAAATTGAGTTTCTTTGATCTCTAGTACATGTCTATTAGACTAACAAATGCTGCTCACAATGTTGCAATGGAAACTGTACCACTTTTCTATATACCCAGTTGAATTAAAGATGGTTACTTCAAGATGCCGATTTTTGGATAAAAAAAAGTTGATTAACTTTTTTTCTCAAGAATATTAAATACAATACAGAGATTTAGTGATGGACTTGCATGGCAGTTTTGTCAAATTGGGAAATATGCAAGAAGAGAGACTAAGCTGAGAGATGAAGCAAGGCTGAAATGTCAGAGATGCTTTATATATATATATATATATATATATATATATATATATATATATATATATATATTATTGAGAAAAGGAAAAAAAATAAGTTTCCGCCTCCTCCCAGCCTCCCATTTCCCTCCCTCTCCTCCCACGCTTCTCACCCTCCTCCCACCCTTCTCCCCCTCCCACCACTCCTCTCCCCCTCCCTCTCCAGTCCAAAGAGCAGTCAGGTTCCCTGCCCTGTGGTAAGTCCTAGGTCCTCCCCCCTCCGTCCATATCTAGGAAGGTGAACATCCAAACTGGGTAGGCTCCCACAAAGCCAGCACATTAAGTAGGATCAAAACCCCGTGCCATTGTCCTTGGCTTCTCATCAGCCCTGATTGTTCGCCATGTTCAGAGAGTCCGGTTTTATCCCATGCTTTTTCAGTCACAGTCCATCTGGCCTTGGTGAGCTCCCAATAGATCAACTCCACTGTCTCAGTGGGTGGGTGCACCCCTCGTGGTCCCGACTTCTTTGCTCATGTTCTCCCTCCTTCTGCTCCTCATTGGGACCTTGGGAGCTCAGTCCAGTGCTCCAGTGTGGGTCTCTGTCTCTATCTCCATCCATCACCAGATGAAGGTTTATGGTGATATGCAAGATATTCGTCAGTATTGCTATAGGATAGGGTCATTTCAGGCTCCCTATCCTCAGCTGCCCAAGGAACTAACTGGGGACATCTCCTTGGGCTCCTGGGAGCCACTCTAGGTTCAAGTCTCTTGCCAACCCTAAGGTGGCTCCCTTAACTGAGAATTGTGCTTCCGTTCTCCCCTATCCAACCTTCCTGATAAGACACAGGTGGTTACTAATATTTTTTTGTAACTGTGGATGTTTGCTTTGTTACCGACTATGTGATCGATTTTCGAGAAGGTTCCATGAGCTGCAGAGAAGAAGGTATATTCTTTCCTATTTGGGTGGAATGTTCTATAGATGTCTGTTAAGTCCATTTGCTTCATTACCTCCATTAATTCTCTTATTTCTCTGTTAGGTTTCTGTCTGATTGACCTGTCCATTGGTGAGATAGGAGTGTTGAAGTCTCCTACTATTAGTGTGTGCGGTTTGATGGCTGCCTTGAGTTTTAGCAATGTTTCTTTTATGTACGTGGGTGCTTTTATATTAGGGGAATAGATGTTCAGGATTGAGACTTCATCCTGATGAACTGTTCCTGTTATGAGTATAAAATGCCCCTCTCCATCTCTTCTGATTGATTTAAGTTTGAAGTCAACTTTGTTAGAAATTAGTATGGCCACACCTGCTTGTTTCTTAGGTCCGTTTACTTGATAAGCCTTTTCCCAGCCCTTTACTCTGAGTAGGTGCCTGTCTTTGTGGTTGAGGTGTGTTTCTTGTAAACAGCAGAATGTTGGATCCTGTCTTCTTATCCAATCTCTTAGCATGTGCCTTTTTATAGGTGAGTTGAATCCATTGACATTAAGTGATATTAATGACCAGTGGTTGTTAACTCCCGTCACTTTTTTAGTCGTAGAGTTTGTGTGTTTCCCTTCTTTGAGTTGCGCTGGTGAAGGGTCTCTAGATGTCTGAGTTATTGTGGTCATTGTTGAACTCCTTGTTTAGTGATTTTCCTTCTATTACTTTCTATAAGGTTGGATTTGTGGCTACATATTGTTTAAATTTGTTTTTATCCTGAAAAATTTTATTTTCTCCATTTATAGTGAACGAAAGCTTGGCTGGGTATAGTAGTCTGGGCTTGCATCCATGGTCTCTCAGTTTCTGCAGTACATCTATCCAGGACCTTCTGGCTTTCATGGTTTCCATGGAGAAGTCAGGTGTAAGTCTGATAGGTTTACCTTTATAAGTGACTTAGCCTTTTTCCTTTGCAGCTCTTAATATTCTTTCCTTATTCTGTATGCTTTGTACTTTGATTATTATATGGCGAGGGGATTTTTTTTTGATCCAGCCTATTCTGTGTTCTGTATGCTTTTTTTACCTTCATAGGTATATCTTTCTTTAGGTTGGGAAAGTTTTCTTCTATAATTTTATTAAATATATTTTCTGGACCATTGACCTGCACTTCTTCGCCTTCTTCTACTGCAATTATTCTTAGGTTTGGTCTTTTTTTTTGTGCCCCATATTTCCTGAATATTTTGTGATGAGAGTTTGTTGGACTTGCTGTTTTCTTTGAACAGTGTATTTATTTTCTCTATGGTATCTTCAGAATCTGAGATTCTTTCTTCTATCTCTTGTATTCTGCTGGTTATGGTTGTTTCTGTAGTCTCTATTCGTTTACCTAGATTTTCCATGTCCAGCCGGCCCTCTGTTTGTGTTTTCTTCTTTGCCTCCATTTCAGTTTTCAAGTCCTGAACTGTTTCAATTATCTGCTTGATTGTTTTTCTTTGGTTTTCTAGGGTATCATTCACTGATTTATTCAATTCTTCAAACTTTCTGGTACATTTCTCATCCATTTCTATAAGGGCGTTTTTTACATGCTGTTTAAGGGCGTCAATCACTTTCATGAAGTCAATCTTTTCTACTTCTTCTTGATTAAGGTGTTCATGTCCTCCCATTGTGAGGTCGCTGGTTTCTGGTGGCTTCATGTTGCTTTTCTGCTTGTTGGGTGAATTCTTGCATTGGCGTCTGCCCATCTCTTCTTCCAAATGCTCCCGTATGGATCTTCTTTTACAGGAACAGGTCTTTTTGCCTACTGATGTACCTTCCCAGTGCTGGCTCTCCCCAGTGCTGGCTCTCCTGGTGCCGAGATCAGATCTCCATGCCCAATGATGGCTCTCCCCAATGCTGGCTCTCCTGGTACCCAGATCAGTTCTCTGTACTGGTTGGGTAGCTCGTAAACAAAGCGCTTACCTTGCTTGGTGCAGGCAGGCTATAGAAACAAAGGAACTCCCGCCCGCTTGGTTGCCCTGAGGATTCTGACCCAGTGCCCAGACAGGCTGGGCTGAGTGATGTTATGATTCGAAAGAGGGCAGTGGGGCTGAAGTGTCGAGGGTTCTGGATGCAAGCTGTGTGGGATAGGAAGAAAGAGGCAGTATGAAGGGAGTAGAGGCCCTGCAGAGAGCCCAAGAAGGATAAGGGGTTGAGGAACTTCTGAGTTCCCTGTCCCGGGCTGGCACCATGGGGTCAGAAACTCACCCCAATGTTGGCTCTCCTGGTGCCGAGAGATCAGGTCTCCATGCTGGTTGGGTAGCTCGTAAACAAAGCACCTACCTTGCTTGGTGCAGGCAGGCTATAGAAACAAAGGAACTCCCGCCCGCTTGGTTGCCCTGAGGATTCTGACCCAGTGCTCAGACAGGCTGGGCTGGGTGATGTTATGTGTTGAAAGAGGACCATGGGGCCGAAGTGGGGAGGGATCTGGGTGCAAGCCCAATGTTGGCTCTCCTGGTGCTGAGAGATCAGTTCTCCGTCCTGGTTGGGTAGCTCATAAACAAAGCACCTACCTTGCTTGGTGCAGGCAGGGTATAGAAACAAAGGAACTCCCGCCCGCTTGGGTGCCCTGAGGATTCCGACCCAGTGCCCAGACAGGCTGGGCTGGGTGATGTTATGTGTCTAAAGAGGACAGTGGGGCCGAAGTGGGGAGGGTTCTGGATGCAAGCTGGGTGGGATAGGAATAAAGACGCAGTATGCAGGGAGTAGAGGCCCTGCAGAGAGCCCAAGAAGGATAAGGGGTTGAGGAACTTCTGACTTCCCTGTCCCAGGCTGGCGCCACGGGGTCAGAAACTCACCCCAATGTTGGCTCTCCTGGCGCAGAGAGATCAGGTCTCCATGCTGGTTGGGTAGCTCGTAAACAAAGCCTCAAAGATGCTTTTTAAGACAAACATCTAGTTCTTTGAGTTCTGACTGAAATTTTCTGATTCTCCGGGGGTCATTACAAAATCACTTGCTTCAACCTTGTATTAAACTCCTTCTTATTCAAGATTCCTTGGAAGGTCTTTGACTAATATTACCCATATAAGTCTTTCCATAGGTGTGTATATGTATGTACTCTCTTATATGTGAGTGTTTATGTTGTGTGACGCTACTCCTGGGAAAATGTGAACAAACTCCAATTCACCTCAGATAGGGAACTGATGTGGGAGTGTCATATATCAATCTGTTGATTTCATTGGTTAAGCAATAAAGAAACTGCTTGGCCCTCATAGGTTAAAACATAGGTGGGAGGAGTAAACAGAACGGAATGCTGGGAGAAAGAATCTGAGTCAAGGAGTCGCCATGATTCTCCCACTCCAGACAGACACAGGTTAAGATCATTCCTGGTAAGCCAGCTCGTGGGCTACACAGATTAATAGAAATGGGCTAGTCCAGGTGTGAGAGTTAGCCGAGAAAAGGCTAGATATAATGGGTCAAGCAGTGTTTAAGATAATACTGTTTGTGTATTGTTATTTCGGGCATAAGCTAGCCAGGCAGCTGGGGTGATGGGGACGCAGCCCCGCTGCTCCTATTACTACAGGGAACCAAGGACAGACCAAAGTAAAGATAGCACAAAAATACAACTTGGTGAACCACTGAATTTCGTTGTGGTTATTCCCAGAAGTGTGGTAGGGTTACTTGTTACAGGAGCAGAAATGACTCAAAGAGAGCTGCATCACAAAAAGCCACCCTAATGCTCTTGCATTACTTTAAAATCACACAGAAGTCTGAAAAAGCATGTTCTGTTTTTGTTTTGTTTTGTTTTCCATGAATCTATTCCACATTGGTACCAGAAAAGAAAGCATTTCCCATACATTTATATTCAACTCACACATATTCAACACCTGCTTCTTGTCAAGTACTTTTGCCTCCTGATCTTACATAAGTTTTTTGGGGGGCGGGCTTTTACACCTGAAAAAGTTAAAACAGCAAAATTATTTTCCTCAGAGTTGTACAGATAATGAGTAGCAGAATGTAACAGTAGTTCTTCCTATTACAAGACTCTCTCTCCCTTCAACCACGAGTGTAGAAATAGTGAATGCAAAATAAAAAGAGAATAGAAGGGCCAGAAAGTTGGCTTAGTAGGTAAAGGAGCTTGCTGCCAAAGTAATGTCCTGAATTGGACTTCTGGGATCCACACTGTGGAAGGAGAAAATCAATTCTTTCAAGCTGTTGTCTGATCTCCATTGATCATGCTGTAGCAATGCACGCACACACATACACACACACACACACACAGACACACACACATCATACAAATGTAAAACATTTTAAAAAGTAGAATGGAACATGTGGATTTAAAATATTAGGAGTGGTAGCATTCTTTCATAATGAAATTAGAAAGTAAAATTCCTTTGATTTAGCACACAACTTGTTTTGGATTTTTATTTATGTTTTAAGGTTTTATTTAATTTTATTAAGTTTAAAATTATGTATATATGTTTGTGTATGGATATGTGTGCTTAAAGTGCAGGTGTTCTTGGAGGCCAGAGGTGTCAGATCCTCTAGGGTAATGGGGGATTGAGAGCCACTTGGTGTGGGTACTAAGAACTGAATTTAGGTCCTTTGCAAGTTTGTACTCTTAAGTGCTAAGCCATCTTTTCAGTCCCTTTTTGGGTCTTTAAATAGGAATTCTGCTACTGGGAATATCGCGTTTTATGCAAGTCAAAAGGGGGATGATGAATAGCCAGATGTTGAAAGTGGAAGAACACTTCTTGGTCATTGGGGGTTAATTTGGATTTTGATTATGAGCAAATACAAATCACCCTTGATTGACTGCAATAGTCAAACTTCTTTGTCAGCTTGAATGGATTTGAACATTGTGGAAACACACCATTGGGTCTGTCTGTAAGAGTGTTTCCAGGTAAGTTTAACTAAGAAGGGAAGACCCGCCCTAAACATAGTAGCACATGTAGGATCTCAGACTGAATAAAAAAGGGAAAAGAAGAAAGCAGGCTGACTATCAGCATTTATTTTGTGGTCACAAGTCCATGATAGACTGTATCCTCTCAGACTTGAAATCACAATATTTCCTTCTTTCTTAGCTCTTGCATTTATCTCTAGAAGTCTACTTTTCTCATGAAATGCCCTGAGTGGAAATGTGAGTGAGTGCTTTGTATTATAAGAACTCTGAGGTAATTGGACATAAACTTGGAAATGTATGCAGGAAGAGTGGTTTGAACAGTGTTCAGATTTAGCAGTGGCTAGAGATGTTTTTGCTTTCCTGTGGATGCTCCTTGAGAAAATTCCTCCACTTCTTTTTTTGTCTGAACCTGTTACTCACATAAAAATTGAACAGCTTGATATATATTAGCTCAGTAACTCTTTCTTAACTTGATAATTTTGCATTTCATGAAATGTTCTTTCCAAAAGTCATAATTCACTGAAACAGAATTATCATATCCCCTTTCCTTTCAGAAAGACATTTAATTGGATGGCAGTGCATTTTCTAGAAGCTAGTAAATCTAATAGTTGATGGATACCATCCTAGTTGGTACTGATGTTTTGTGTAGCTTCCTTTCGATGTGACAAAATCTGACATGACTCTTCCATACAGCTCTTCTGGCCTAGAGGTTAAACATGTTCATTTCCTTATTATCAGGGCCTGAAAACACATGTCTGCCAAAATTTACAACTATCTAAAAACAAAACAAAAAAATTTCAGAGCTACTTGGCATGTTACCTCTGTATGTGTGCTCTTGGCAAGATTGCTGTTTTCCCCTTAAAACTTCATGATCATTGTATTGTCTTTATTGAAAGGCTAAAATCTATTCCTTTTTTCAAAGTATGATGTAACATAATCATCCTACTTACACCAATTAAAAAATACTACCACAGCAATACCTAGAAGCAGTCTATTCATTTTGTAAGACAGTCAATAATTCAGAAATATTAAATGATTTTATAAAACATACGTCTTCAATAATAGTTTCAAGGCAACTATGATGGCTAATATTGGCTATCATCTTGACTCATCTGTGTACATAAAGTCTTAATAATGGAGTTGCTTCCATCAGATTGGCCTGTAGGTATGTCTGTGGGGCATTTTCTCCACTGCTAATTGGTGTAGGACGGTACTGCCAACTGTGGGTGGCACCATCCATAAGCACTTGGACCCAAGTCATGTAAGAATGGTAACTGAAAATAAGCAGGGGAACAAGCCAGTGAGCAGTGATCCACTGAGGTTTCTGTTTCAAGCTACTGACTCATATTTTTGCTTTGGCTTCCCTCAATAAGGTATTGTAAAACATAAGATGAAATAAAACCTTTGCTCCTAAATTGCTTTCAGTTATGGTATTTATCATGGCAACAATGAAAATAAATAGCAACTTCTAGATAATTCCATGTGACCTACTTCATGTTTCCATTAGGAAATAGTCAGTTTTGCCTTCAACTCTGTTAATCATATGGTGCAGAATTTCCCTGAAAGTATTTTATCCATATTTTTGCTCACCCTCATTTCTCAATCTCAAAAAATTTTCATCCAGTGTTTAGCACAGAAGTGCAGAAGAGATTGTGGGGAGTCAGTTATATATGTGCATTTCTTTCATGGCACATGAGCATGCTGATGTTTTACTTGAGGAGTCTTGAGAAAATTCAAAATAATAAGGTGGATCATCAATAACGCATTCATATACAGAAGAAACACTTCCAGGTTTTGTTCATCTTCCTGGTGTGAAGCATTTCTCTATCTACTTTACATGCATTGTCTTTTTTTATGAATAAATCATTGATGTAATGTCTATATTCTCTAAAATCTCTCATAACAGTGCACATTTAATTATTTTATGTCATAGTAACAGAAGCCAATGTCTAAAGTGAATGCTAGCCATGTTGGCATTTACTTTGTGTTGTTAACTAGCTCCCAAATAAAGATTTGGAGACTTATTATTAATCATGAATGTTTGACCTTATCTTAGGGTTGTCCCACTGGCTCTTTTAATTTAATTTAATAAAATCTGTTTCTATACATCTACATTTTGCCTTGGGGTTTTTTATCTTTCTATAATTCTGTATGTCCTACTTTTCTGCTTCCTCTATGTCTGTCTCTCTGGCCCCTGATGTCTTTCTATATTCTCTTTTTCTCCATTGAGCCTAAATTCTGCCTCTTACTTACTCTCCCTGCATATACCTCCTCCCTTGCTATTGGCTATTCAGTTTTTTATTAGAACAATCAAGTGCCTTAGGCAGGCAAGGTAAAACAACAACACATCTGGAGTCAGAAATTTCTTGTTTCAGAAATGCTCGGTCTTGAATGTCCAGCAGTAACTTCCCAAATTATCACACAGAGGCTTAATATTACTTTTAAATGCTCAAACAAATAGCTCAGAATTATTATTTACTGCTTTTACATTTTAAGTTAATCCACCATCATCATTTACACTCTGCCATGTTGTGGTACCTTTTCTCAGTATGGCACGCCCATCTTGCTCTCTGCATCTGGCCAGTATCTCCTTACTCTGTCCTTTTCATTTCAACCATCCTTAGTTTGATAGGTCCACCTATGCGTCCTCCATGGCTACTGGCCAATCAGCATTTTATTAAACCAATTCAAGTGTGATGTGGGATTTCCTCTGTATGCTGTGAATATGTTTTATTACCATTCGTTAATAAAGAACCTTCTTTGGCCAATGGTTTAGCAGAGTAAATCCAGGCAGGAGATCAGAACAGAGATAGACAAATAGAGTAGGCAGAGTCAAAGAGACACCATATCACCACATAGCGCTGAAAGAGACAGATGCTGGATCCTTACCAGTAAGTCACAGCCTTGTGCCAATATACAGATTAATAGAAATGGGTTAATTTAAGATGTAAGAGTTAGTTAATAAGAATCTGGAGTTAATAGGCCAAACAGTGTTGTAATTAATATAGTTTCTGTGTAATTATTTGGGTCTGAGTGTCTGGGAAAAGAAAAAGCAGTCTCTGACTACATGACTAACAAATCTTTACAATGTACAATAGGATTATCTACAGCACACATCTTTATATAGTCTAACAAATATTGCACAGCATAAATCTTGTAAATAGCTGTAGAAAGAACTCTACCAATGGAAATGTAGTTCTGACTTTATTCAAGTACTGATATCTTGCCTTGAATAGTTTCTTTATATGTTTCTTTGCTGTCATTTTTAAAACAGAAAACAGCTAATAAATAATGTCTCACTGACTACTGTTCTGACCACAATTTTCCTTCAGTTTTTAAAATGGGACTTTTTGATAAAAAGTATTTGGGTTTATTCATCATACATATATTTTTTCATATATATGAATATATGTAGTCAGTTGTTACTAAGAGATTTCAACCTGCTAAGTAGGAGACAAGGACATTTAGTACACAAATGAGTTCAATATATCTTACATTTCTGATATTCTTGATTCACATTATTCTTCTAGTTATTGAAAATGTAATGTGTTTTCAAAGAGCAAGAGAGTCATCTATGACTTCACAATTACTTAGCCATATCCAGGGAACTCTACATGCTAGACAACTGCGGAACTGATATTGAAAGATGTGGGAAAACAACACAATAGATGACGGATTCAGTTTCTGTTATATAGGAGTCTAAGCAAAACAGGTGTGTTGAGAAGATTTGATGAAGTATTAATGATAATCATCAAGATAATAGAGAGTACATTATATATGCAATATTCTAGAAAAATAGGGGCAAATATATTTCATAGAGGAAGACTGTCCTTTAAAGAGGGATAGTTACACTAGTTTGTTAGGAAGAACCACAACTGGAGCTGGAGTTTAGTTCAGTAGTAGAACACTTTCATGTGCAAAGCCCATTGCCAGTTTTGAAGAGCAAAAAGAATCAAGCTTTTACCCACATGAGGGTTTGAGAGACTTTACTAAGGCACAGACCAACTGCTGGAAGGAAGCAGCTAGTTATTGCCACCACTACAGGTAAATTGACACCTGGTTCTCCAATCAAAGTAGTACAAATGCCTTTCTACTTCATTTCCAATAACAGAAGACTTGCCACCGTGTGCTCTGCTCCTGGTTTTTCCGATTTCTGTTATAAGCAGCACACAGTGTTCATTAATCACTGCAGTGCAGCCAAAGCCTTCAACACGGCTGAATGGAATCAACACAATTGGGCCCTTCTGGGCCATGATATTAAATAAAACAAAATGTTTGGGATTTCTGTCTTCTTCTCAAGAGAAATGACCTCAGGATTAAAGAGTCAGTGTGGGTAAGAACTAGTACCCAGCCAGAGCACATTTCTAGCTTTAGCTCAGACAGGACACTCCCTATCCCAAGGGCTAGATTGCAGTGGTTAAGCAGTCCTGTTCCACATCTCATCATGGCACTTGTGATTCAATGATTCTTTTTCTTGGGCCTCTAGGAAGAGTAGTTGAGGTAATACCCCAACAAGAAATACAGAAACTGGGCAGCTCCAGGAGAATTCAGAAATGATATTTGTGTTTGCCTTTCCTTCTGTACTCATTTGTAACAGTTTTCCAGCCTAAGAATACGCAGGGTTTACCAGGGCAGAAGAGCACGCCAATTTTAAGATTCATATTTGATCTGGAAGGCATTCATACATTTGCATGTACGCGTAGTTCTTTCCACAGACCATGAAATTGAGATTTCGGATGTTTCTTTGACAGAGCATTTTCTCTGTGTGGCTGAAGCATCCTTTCTAAGCCATTCATACTGAAAGTTTTAGTCAAATCGGTCAGCTGTTGTTCTGTTTAGTGACAGGAACAGATTTTCTTTCCACATCTTTGCTGCTGTGGAGCAGGATCTCAGTTAATCAGTTCTGCCCAAAGCTCCAACTCATGCTTCTCCACATTGACTATATATATATATATATATATATATATATATATATATATATTCACCAGCTACTCTCTGCATTTCTTACTAGATTCTAAGTTTTCAGGATGTAAGGATTTTATTTTTAAGTCATGAAGCATGTCTACTATATGACTGTAACTACCTGTGATTGAATGTAAACGTAATTTTAGCTGGTGTCTCACTTGAGCCTAACTGACATTCAAACAAATCGGAGTGCATCTGGTTAGCTGATAGGAACGATCCACAGAGTCTATTTACAAAGGTCTAGTAACTTGGGAAGGGGCCTGGCAGAAGAAAAAGATAAGGGGAGGGAGGGAGAAGAGGAGAAGGAGGGAAAATGTCAGAAAGGCTTTGGGGCATGGATAATTAGTTCAGAAAAATAAGACAGAGAGAGGATAGTTCAATTCTATCCACTGGTCAGGACTTCTGCCATTACTTTTTATATTGAAGCCCTGTAGGCAGCAGCAAGAAAGACCCATCCTTATAAAGGACCTGTGAGACACAAAAGATCATATGCCATGGTCAGGCTTCAAACTGCCTTAATGATTCAGCAATCAATAGAATACTGAAGTATGTAGCTATGGGATAACAAGAATCTCACAAACAGTGAAGCATAGCTTTTAGAATGCTGCTGGAGCAGGTCCTCTCCCTGGATGAAATGGTATAACGGGGAGCAAAGTCATTGTGCTTGACCGTTCTAAGTTGACGGACCTTTCACTTTGCATAGGACGCATTCATCACTGACTTTCTGACATTTTTCACTAGAAATCTGGGCAGCAAGTGCAAGCTGTGTATTTCTAATTACATTGGTATATCTTTTCCAGTCTTGACTGCTGATTTGTTAATAGTCTGAAGAGAACGGAATCTCGAACAAAGTTCAAATCATCATTTTTTCCCCAGTCTTTCATGCTTTAGCTATTGTGGTCAGGTGGACAAACATGACAGAAAATAGAGAAATCAGCCCATGTAAATGAGTCCACTATGGCCTCACCTCAATAGGAGCTGAAGGGGTTATAGAATCTCTTTGGTGGAACCAATGTGTTCAGCTTTAGAATGTGGCGCAGATATGGATGGCATCATACTACAAAACATCTGGGTCATAGGAATTTGCTAGCCAGCATTTATTTAACAATATCAAGGAAGTGGCCCAGAAAAGTATAAACAAGAGGTCAGTTAGCAAGCTCATCAGGACTCCTGGAGGCTTCCAGCAACACTTGGTTCAGCTTGAGGGCTGTATAGGAAAGTTACTGTGACTCCTCTACAATCCTTATTTTTATATAGCCTTTATGGTTTACAGTGTTACGGTGTGCTTTCAGATTCACCCAACATTTAGCAGAGAGCAGATCTGAGATACAAGAGAGAGTATGATTGTACCCTTCTACCTGTGGTACCTGCAGAGGTTCTTTGTTTAATCTATGGATTGGCTATAAGGGATATGCAAAAACAATTTTAATTATGTGCTTGTGTGTAGGAATGTCTCAAAGTATGAAACTCAATGAATGGCCAATTGATTGAAACTTTTACAGCATTCTGAGTGTGGTGGTGCAGAAGACACAGTATGGCAAGATGGATGGGGAAATAGGATGAATAAAAGTTGCTTTGTTAAATGGCGTAAGTTGTCTCTGAACAGCTCTTTTTCTGGTACAGACATCAGCACTAACAAAAAAATTCTTTGTAGATGTAAATTCATATTACAATAGAGAAGATTTTCAAAGAACTCTGTTCCAGGCTGCACTTTCTCAAAATAATAACCTAAAAATCACCACTACTCCATGGTGTATTTCAAGGGAGTATAGGGTAGTTTTATGGCATTATAAAGTCTTTTATAAACTACAACCATAGTATGGGGTGCAATTGCTGAGCTTCAATTTTAGCAATGTTTTCATAATTATAAACATAAAAACACTGGCCAAAGAGACAAAAGCATTTTTATTTTATTTTTAAAAAATTTTTAAAAGAAAACAATTTCTTTTCATTTTACATACTAATCTCAGTTTCCACTCCCTCTGCTCCTCCCATTCCCTCAAGCCTACCCCTCCCACCCCAAACCCTCATCCACTCCTCCCAGGCACATTGTTTTTGGAAAGGTCCAAGGCCCTCCCTACTATATTTAGGCTGAGCAAGGTATCCGTCCAAAGAGAATAGGTTCCAAAAAATCCAGTACAGCAGTAGAGATAAATCCTGGTGTCACTGCCAGTGGCCCTGCAGTCTGCCCCAGCCATACAACTGTCACCCACATCTAGAGAGTCTAGCTTGGACCTATGCTGTTTCTTTTCCTGTCTGGCCAGAGTTGGTGAGCTTCCATTAGTTCAGGTAAACTGTTTCAATGGGTGTCCCCATCATGGTCTTGATCCTTTTGCTCATATTCTCAATCCTCTCACTCTTAAACTGGACTTTGGGATCTCAGCCCAGTGCTCCACTACATGTAGTGAGCCGGACAGGATCGCCATTACAAGATGGTGCCGACATCCTGTCTTGTTGGTAATAAACAACTCCATATTTGGCTATGCCTTTGAGAGCTGTGCGTCCCCGCTTCCCGCATGCGTGGTGGATGAGGATCCTTGAGCCTATCCCGATGCTGTCTGGTGTCAGCTGTTGGTGGCAGCCAATCACAGGGCGACCCGTGTGCCAATTCCCTATTTAAGCGGCTGCCTAAGTGCCCTCCGCCCCTTCACTTCCTGCTGTCTCTCCCCTTCGCTCCCTGCCCCTCCGCTTCCTCTCCCTCATTTTTCTGACTTCTCGTTTCCTGCTCCCCATCAATCAAGGGCACTCCAGTAAAGCGTGATCTGAGTGGAATCCTGGTGTGGTGGTCGTTCTTCCTCGTCTTAAGAATTTGTTAGATTTAATGTTTTCTTTGACCAATGAATATATTTTCTCACTAGTATCTTCAAACCCTGAGATTCTCTCTTCCATTTCTTGTATTCTGTTGATTATTATTGCCTCTGTAGTTCCTGTTTGTTTACCCTGATTTTCCATATCTAGAATTCCTTCGGTTTGTGTTTTCTTTATTGCTTCTGTTTCAGAATGCAAGTCTTAAATTGTTTTCTTCCCTGTTTGGTTATTTTTTTCTTGGTTTTCTTTGAGAGATTTATTAATTTCTTCACATTTTTGTTTGCTTTTTTCCCTCCATTTCTTTAAGGGAGCTTTTCATTTCCTCCTTAAAAGTCTCCATCATCCTCATAAAGTTATGTTTAAAATTGTTTTCTTCTACTTCTTCTGGGTTAAAATTATCAAGTCTTCCTGTTGTATGACTACTGGGTTCTGGTGTATATTTTCTTTTTAGGTTGTTGGATAAATTCTTGCATCAGTGCCTACCCATCTCTTCCTTCAATTGATACCAGCAGTGTCTTTACATCTTGTTCCAATTCTTGTAGTGGCTGTCTGTGTCTTGGAAACTGTTCTTGGTCTGATCTGTATTGTCACTGTGTCTCAAGTGGTTTGGAGCAGTATACCTGCAGGAAACTCACCTTTTGCCTGACTATAGAAGCTGAGGCAAGTGGGAGAAGGGCCCAATGTTTTGCCCCAGTACAAGTGCCTAGAGAGCAGGGTGTCCTTTTGGGTGACTTGTCATTCACCTCTTGGTCCTTTCTTTGTAGTAGCAGGCTGTGTTTCAGAGTTCCACAGTGTTTGTCTGGGGGATATGCAAGTTTGAGGGTGGTTTGGGACTTGTAGCTTGCAGGGTCCAGTGGTTGGGATGTGGGTAATGGAGCAGCCTACCTGCAGGAAACTCTTCTGTTGGCTGGCTAGAGAAGCCAAGGCAGGTAGGGGAGGTGCCCATGGTTTTGACCCAGTATGGGGTTACTAGAGAGTGAGGTATCCTGCCAGGTGGCTGGTCTCTCACCACTTGGTCCTTTCTATGTAGCATCAGGCTTTGTTTTAGAGTTCCACTGAGGTTGGGGGGGGATAGGTAAGTTTTGGGATGGGGTGGGATTTGTAGCTTGTAGGGTCTGATGGTCAGGATGGGACTAATTAAGTTGAAAGCATTTTAAAAATTATTTTTAAAATTTAAGAAGGATGTGTATGTGTGTTTCTGCGATGTGTTTTTGTGGGTGAGTGCAGCACCCTTAGAGACCAGAAGAGGGCATCAGTTACAATAGAGCTATGGTTACAAGCAGTTGTGAACCACAAGACATGGGTGCTAAGAATTGAACTTGGGTCTTCTATGAGAGTTTTACACATTCATTTTTTGGGAGGGCTGGAGAAAGTGTTTGACTATGTAGCCTTGATTGGCCTGGAACTTGCTGTGTAGGTTGGTCTCTGACTCATAGATCCCCTGATTTCTGCCTTCTAAGGGTTGGGATTAGAGGCCTGCACTATCATGTTTAGGTCATTCAGGTCATTATGTATTCTTAACTACTGAGTCATCTGTCTAGGCCTTATGAAAGCATTTTCCACCTAAAGAAACATTTCTAGAGAGTTAATGTGGTGTAGGAGGTTCTTCTGTCTGTGTGTTGCTTTCATTGGTTAATAAAGATACTGCCTTGGCCTGTTGATAGGACAGAACTTAGCTAGGCAGAATGCTGGGAGAAAGAAGGGTGAAGTCAGAGAGATACCATGGAGCAACCAGAGACAGATACTGGGAATTATACCCTGTAAGCCACTGCCACATGGCAATACACAGATTAATATAAGTGGGTTAAATTAAGATATAAGAGTTAGCCAATAAGAAGTTAGAGCTAATGGGCCAAACAGTGTTTTAATGAATATGGTTCTGTGTGATTATTTTGGGACTGGGAAGCCGGGAATGAACAAGCATCTCCTTCCTGTTACATTAATGGAATATGTAAAGTCTGAAACTTCTCTCATATGGAGAATAATGGCCCCTGGAAGAAGCTCATGTCTTAGTCTCAGAATGTTGTAATAAGGGCAGCGGGCTGGGCTGCGTCCTGCCACCCGACCGCCCGCATGGCTAGCTTTACCCCAAATAATTACATGGAAACTGTATTCTTTTAAACACTGCCTGGCCCATTAGTTTCAGTTTCTTATTGGCTAGCTCTTACATATCGATCTAACCCATTTCTATTAATCTGTGTAGCCCACAAGCTGGCTTACCAGAGAAGATTTTAACCTGCGTCTGTCTGGAGTGGGAGAATCATGGCGACTCACTGACTCAGCTTCTTTCTCCCAGCATTCTGTTCTGTTTACTCTGCCTACCTAAGGGTTGGGCTATCAAATGGGTCTAGGCAGTTTCTTTATTACTTAACCAATGACCTTCTTCCATCATCAGAAGCCTATGAATAAATTACTTTTCATGTCAAAAGTGACATTGCATATGTAGAAATAGTCAAAGAGCTTAATATAGGATGCTATACTGGTTATCTGGGTGGGACCAATTAATATTAGTTCTTAGGTTCAGAAAAAAATTTTCTAGTTGAACCTCTGAAAAAATGGCAAGATGGACAAGGGACTGGCGAGAGACTCAATGTTGCTGACTTTGAAAATGGAGGAAGGTACTGGATTCCAGGGAATATAGGTGGATTTCAAAAGACAAAATAACAAGGAAATAAATTCTGCTTGTGTTCATTTCCTACCAAATTTAAATAAATTGCCACAAATTCAGTGGCTTTGAACAACACAGATTTATCATTCGTAGCAGAAATCTCACACAGATCTTAAAGGCTGAACACAAGTTGGTATTGCAGCTATGTCTTTTCTGGGGGCCTTGAGGGAAAACTGTATATACATATTGCTTTTTGAAACTTCTAGTGACTACTTGTATTCCTTGCCTCCTGATGCCCTTTCCTAAGGTTTTAAAGACATTGCTTCAACCTCTGTTTCTGCTGTCTTTTCTCACCATGCCTTCTGTTACCTGCTGCTGCATTTTCAGTAGTATTTGTAGAAAGCTAATACAGCTACTTCTCACATCAGGGTGTTCAAGTTTTGTATTACACATTTTCCTTGGGCTTAAACACCTTTGGCGTGTTCAAGGCATATCACTTTCATATCTATGAATTAGCTCAGGGTTGGTGTGGGTTTTTTTTGAGTCCTGCAGTTTTGTTCCTAGTCTTGCAGTATTCAAATCATCATGGGGCTGATGTAATTTAGACAAATAGACCAGTGAGACAGAATAGAGTATAGATGTCAATGCTTTTGTAGCCAACTTGGTTTTAGTAGAGGTGCTGTCCTATATGTTGGAGAAAGGGTAGTCTTTTCAGGAGTGTTGGATAAACTCCCTGGCCATATAAAGAAAAATAAAACAGTATCTTTATGTCTCACCAGATAAATCTCAATTAAAAATGTATTAATGATTTAAAGGTAAGATCTGAAACTATTGAGATTATTATTAGAAAATATATTGAAAATGTTTCAAGACATTTGGAATGGCAAGGATTTGGGGAAGAAATTTAAAGGATTTTTTTTTGATAAGACCCTCAAAGTATAGGAAACAAAAGCAAGATTAAACAAACTAGGAAGTTTCAGCATGACAAAGGAAACAGAGTGAAAAGACAACCTGAATTCCTAATTTAACTTGTGTTGCTGTGATAAGATAGCTGGACAAAAAGGAATTTTGGTGAGAAAGGACTTGCAATTCTAGGCTACAGTTCTTTCTTGTGGGGAAGTCAAGGCAAGAATATGAAGTACCCACTTACATCACAGTCCAGAGCAGAGATAAATGAATGCATGCATGCTTAATATTTGGCTTGTATTTCTTTACTTGTACTGGTTGGTTTTGTGTGTCAACTTGGCACAAGCTGGAGTCATCAGAGAGGAAGGTGCCTCAGTAGATGTAATGCCTCGATGAGATCTAGCTCTAAGGCATTTTCTTTTTTAGTGATCAATGGGGGAGGGCCCAGTCCCCAGCCCATGGTGAGTGGAGCTATGCTTGGGCAGGAGGTCCTGCATTCTATAAGAAGGCTGAGCAAGCCATGGAAAGCAAGCCAGTAAACAGCTCCCCTCCATTGTCTTCATCAGCTCCTGCTTTCTGGATCCTGCCTTGTTTGAGTTCCTGTCCTCACTTCCTTCAGTGATGAACACCAATGCTGAAGTGTAAGCCTAGTAAACCCTGTCCTTCCGAACTTGCCTTTTAGTCCCAGTGTTTCATTGCAGCAATAGAAAACCTAACTAAGACAATTTGGTATGAGTGTAGTAGGGTATTGCTGTGACAGACCTGATTTGTTTTGGGGAAGACTATGAATGGACTTTGAAACTTTGGTGTAGAAGAACCTTTGAGTTTTGAAAGCTCCGTCGGATGTTCTGTGCGAGCTTGGAAGATAAAAATATTGAGAGAAGTGCAAAAGATGGATGTTACAGAGGAAAGTTTAAAGATTCTATCAGAGCCATTTGTTATTTTGAATTAAGATCCTGTGTTTCTGGTTAGCTGTGCTGAAGAACCAGCTGTGATTAACAAGATATCAGAACTACTAAAGCAATCCTGTGGTTCTGGTTAGATGGGACTGAAAAGTTAGCTGTTGCTGTGGGAGCTCCTTCTGCTCCTTCAGCCAATAGCCTTTAAGATACCAGGCCACTTGGGCATGGTCTCTTACACTATAAATGTAGTTGTAAAGCCTGCACATGCTCTTTTGCTTCCTGCTGCTAGACGGTTCCTGCTCCCCGTTCATGCAGAGGATGATGATCTAGGACAGTGATCTGTAAGTCTCCCTTAAACCAATAACCCTTTATTATATGTAATTCTGAGCTAGTGTGGGATTATTTTGTAACTTCCACCATCAAGTTGTGATTAACAAGGTAACATTAACTACTAAAGCAAAATTTTGCTTTGCTGGACTGCTTGTTGCTGGTCAGCTGGAGCTAAGAAATTAGCAGTGATTAAGAAGAGACCAGCATTACTAAGGTAAAATCTTCTGGGAAGTGTTTTGTGAGAGCACAGAGAAGATATATTTCAGGGGCAGCCAAGGTTATATGTACCTTGTGCTAGCAGCTGGACTTGGTAATGTGTAAGTGTCACTTGGGTGATACTGGTTTGAAGGCATGAAGGGCTCGTGGAGAACAGCTGAAGCTTGACATTGTGAGAGGCTAGGGGAGGCCATTGGTGAAGGTGCAGCCGCAGTGGCAGTTGAAGGCCCAGGACTGAATTATCACACAAAGAAGTTGGAATTTGACACCATGAAGAGAGCCTAAGAGAGGTCATTGGTCAAAGTGTGGCCTACTTGCAACAAGGGACCCCAACATATTGGAGATGCCAGTAGCATGGGAAGATCACCAAGAAGAGTAGCAGCAGTGGAGTGGAGCCAGCTGGAGCCTAGAAGACAAGCTATGTGCTCTGCAGAGGGCAGAGCTGGAGAAGTGAGGCAAACCCTTTGGAGGAGCCCAGGAGATCATTAGTGAATCCAAGATATTAGACATTGAGTTCTTTATACTATTGGAGTTTGGTTTTGCTTCTTTGGGGTTGATTGTGCCTGGTTCTTTCCTCTTCAAGAAGGCATTTAATTTTGATTTTTTTAAAGGAGTCCACAGCTGAAAGATTTGAACTTTTAAAAGAGATTGGATATTCTAAAGAGATTGAAATTTGAATGTGTTTGCATTGGTAAAGACTGTGGGACTTTTAAAATTACTTATGATTTTAATGTGATATCTTGGGGATGAATAAGAAAGGAAGGGTTGTAGCTTAATAATGATGTGCTTGTGTGTCAAGTTGACAAAGAATTGTTTATACTGTCTGGTTTTATGTGACAATTTGATACAAGCTAGAGTCATCAGAAGAAGGAGCCTCAGTTGAGGTATTGCCTTGATATATAGTCCAAGGACCCAAACTGAAGAATGTTGATAACCACATTCAGGTTGTGTCTCCGGACATCAGTTAAGGCAATCATGATAACTCCCTGTAGACACACTCATAGATAACTTGACCCAGGCTCATTGACAGTCTCTTCCAAGGTGATTCTAAATTGTGTCAAGTTGACAATTAAAATGCTTGCCCACTACAGAATGAGAGAAAATATTTGCAAAGTATATATTCAGCAAAAGGTTACCAAATTACACAAGGAACTCAAGTAATTCATTAGGGACTTGCCAAGTAAACCAGTTTTTTAAAAAGCAGTAGATAAAACAGATATTTCTCAAAAGGATACAGAAAAATGCCCAATAGGTACATGAATACATGTTCAACATCACTCATCATGAGAAAACTGAAAAAGCCACAATAAAACATCACTTCACCTCTGTGAAAAGACTATCATCAAAACAGCTAAAGATAAGAGATGCTAGCAAAGAAAAAGAAGAACCCTTGCAAACTATTGAAATATAAAATGAGCATAAACTTTAGAAAAAAACAGTAAGGAGGTTCCATTATAAACTAAAATCAGAACAACAATAGACCCAGCAATTCTTTTACTAGAGATATATGCAAAGGAAATCAGTTTAGTTAATCAAATTAGTTTACCAAAGACATACCTGCGTGACCATGTTCATTCAATGTAATTAAAAACAAAGAAATGGGAACATCATAATCATCCTTCAGCTGATGAATAGATAAAAATGGGACACATACACGCAATGGATACTATCAAATAATTAAATAGAATGGGATTCTATTATTTATGTCATCATAAATATAAATGGGGATCATTCTTAAGTGAAATAAGACAAATAGAGAAGTCAAGTATCATTACCTTGTAATCTCTCTCATATATGGCATCTGTAAAAGTTCATCTTGGGGCTGGAGAGATGGTTGTGGTTAAAGAGCACTTGCTACCCTTACAGAGGACCTAGGTTCAATTCCCAGTACCTACATGGCAGCTCACAACCTTCTGCAACTTCATTCCAGGGGATCCAATGTTTCTTCTATTTATTTTGGGCTTAGAACACATACTCAGGCACACATATCAACATAAAATAAATGGATATTTTTAAAAGTTGATTTTATGTAAATTAAAATGCTTTGTCCAGCCTTGATATGAGGGGTTTTGCCTAGTCTTTTTTATCTTGTTATGCCATGTGGATGTGCCTGGAAGATCTGCTCGTTTTTTAAAAAGAGAAATGGAGGAGGGGTGGATCTGGGGAAGAGAGGATGGGGAAAGACTGGGAGGAATAGAGGAAGGAAAAACTGTAGTTGGGATGCAATATATGAAAAAAAAAAATTTAAATTGTAGTTATTAGAAACCAGGGACAATAGGGATGGTGAGTGATGGGGAAAAGTGGATTAATGAGAACTAAGATAGAGCGAGGTAGGTAGAAGAATTAAGTCTATGGTGTGCTACTGCATAGTAGCTCTACTGTATAGATAACAACATATTGTTTTCTGATTACAATTTCTGTCCTTATTAGGTTTTTACTGCTGTGATTAACTCCATAGCCAAAAGCAACTTGGAGAAGGCATGGTTAATTTCCATCATCAGAAAAGCCAATACAGGAACCTGGAGGTAGGAACTGAAGCAAACACCATGGAGGACCATTGTTTACTGGTTTTTCCCTCCATGGTTTGCTCAGGACTACCTGTTCATGGGTGACACCATGACATGGGCTGGGACTTCCCACCTTAGTCGTTAATCAAGAAGATGCCCTAAATTTTTGCTTAAAGGGAGTCTGATGGATGCATTATTCTTCAATTGAGGCTCTTATCCCCAATAACTCTAGCCTGTGTCAAGTTGACAAAAAGCAACTAGGACATGCTGAATGTTTTAAAAAACCTAAAAGGAACAATTTAAACATTTTCTCACCACAAAGAAATGGCAAATGCTTGAGTAGACAGATGTTTATCTTAATTTAAACAGTATACAATGGCCATATGTATCAAAACATTGCTTACATAGTATCACATTAACAAGTATCATTTTATGTATCAGTTTAAATGAATTTAATTAAAATAATCATGTAAATCACATTGCTATTTTGAATTTATATCACATGGATCATTTTCCTGGACCTTAAATTGTATGTCATGTACATCCTTAGTCTCATTTTAAAGATGGCCATTCTGAGGCATAGGGGCTGAAAGCACTGAAGTCAGAAATTAAAAAGCAACCCTCATTTCCCAACTTATTTATTATTCTGAGTCGTATTTCTTCCTTCCCTGAGACTGTAAGCACAGCAAAACAAAACTATTGTAGACAAAGATGTACACAAGACTTAGTAGGCAAAATGACTTTTAAAAACTGGGTATTGGGGCATCAGTTTCCTTGTATTAAGTGTAAAGCATTTCTCGACAAATCAGTTGTGCTACAAATTTTTAAGTCTGAAAATAGCTGATTATCAATCTGTAAGTTGTTGCTTTATCTCACCACCTCCCCAGGAATTAGAGTCAGCAGTCAGAGTGTAAGTGATGAAATCATTGCTGCAGATGGTAGAATACAATTTGGTTCTCACTCTCTCACAGTAAGAGTGATTTCATGGGGCTACCAGGAAGAAAAAAAATCGTCAGTAAATGAAAAAAAAAATAGGTCTGAAAGTAACACCTGAAAGATTTATCTGGGGACATGAGACAACAGTCACTTTCTGGACCAACAAAATCAATACTTAGAAAAGTTCAGACACATGATGCAAAACGGTCCTAATGCAACATATACTGGATGTCCTAATTGTTTTATTTGTTGTTTGTTTTGTTTTTGTTTCTGTTTGTTTGTTTGTTTGTCAGTAAGAAAAGAAACTTCAATTGAGAAAAACTGCCTCCATCAGATTGCCTGTAGGCAAGTTGGTAAGACATTTTTTTCTCTTGGCTAATGTTTGACATAGGTCCTGAGATTGGTCCTGGGTTGCATAAGAAAGGCAGCTGAACAATTACTGAGTAACAAAACAGTATGCAATCTTCTCCAAGGTCTCTACATCAGTTCCTGCCTCCAGGCTCATGCCTTGAGAATTTTTGCCCTGACTTAACATCTCTTTTTTCTTCTTTTCTTCCTCCTTTCTTTCTCCTCCTTTTACTGTTTCTTCTGCCTCTTCTATTCTTTTTTTTTTGACAGAATCTTGTTATGTTCTTTATCTCAGATTGGCCAGGAACCCACCATATAGCTGTTGGGCCCTGGACTTATTTTCATCTTGCCTCAGTCTCCCAGATACTAGCATTGCATTCATGGCCCACCATACTGTTATGTGATTCAGTTCTTTGGCACACATGAGCAAATGCCTACTCACTCCAGACAGGGAACCAATAATAAACCAAAGAATGGATCTACCAAAATTCAATTTAGTGAGCCAATGAGTTTTACTGGGAGTACTTATAGGAATATAGGTGAGGGATTACTTAAAGGAACAGAAATAACCCAAGAACAGCTGTATCACCAAACGCTTACCATAGCATGGTGAAAATAAAAGCTGGAAGCCTGGAGTATACTGCATAACATACAGGGACATCAACATGTTAGAGTGTGGTCTTCCCAGGTAGCAAAGTTGTTCTGAGCCTTTTGCAGGCATCTCAGCTTGTCTAAGAATACTCTAGGTATTATCTGATCTAAGAGTATCTTTCAGCAGTTCTTGCTGCTTAAACTCAGAGAGAAAGGTATCAAGTGAATCTAGTCAGTTTCAGGGGCTTCCTGAAGCCTCTGAGTTGTTTATGCCTGTCACTCAATGGGCTTCCTTGTCCTGGCTAATGTTTTCTTTCCCTTAGTACAGTGGTTCGCAACCTTCCTAATACTCTGACCCTTTAATGAAGTTCATTTTGTGGTATCTCCCAACTATAAAGTTATTTCTTTGTTCTTTCATAACTGTAGTTTTGCTACTGTCTTGGATCATAATGAAAACATAGTGTTTTCCAATGATCCTAGGCAATACCTGTGGAAGGGTTGTCTGATCCACAAAGGTGCCACAATCTACAGGTTGTGAACCACATCCTTAGCTCATGCTCTACCTTAAGGGGTTTCTTTGCAAGAGGCAATTATTAGGAATATTTCTTAACACGAGCTCTCTGCCTCCACAAAATGCCCAATCAAGCCAAATCAAAACAAGCCAGATTAAGAGATATCCAGGTTTAATGGGAGTTCTGTGCTCTGGGGTGGCATTTATTTTGGAAGAAGTTAATTTAAATTTCAGCTATGCATTAGCTTAGGTTACAAAAGGTAATTTAATTGTGAGGACAATACAAAGAAAGTAAGGTTGGTTTTTACAATATTCTTTTTTTCTTTTTCTTCTTCTTCTTCTTCTTCTTCTTCTTCTTCTTCTTCTTCTTATTATTATTATTATTATTACAAATTTTCACCTCTTCCCCTCCTCCCATTTCCCTCCCCCTCCCTCCATTCCTCCTCCTAGTCTGTTTGGATCCTTAACTTCCTAGACTTGGATGGAGGGGGGAGGATCTTGGACTTCCCACAGGGCAGGGAACACTGACTGCTCTTTGGACTGGAGACGAAGTTTGTTTTTTTTTTTTTTTATGAGTAGGCATATGAGTGAAATTAACCTGCCAATCTTTGCCGAGTTTGTGTCCACAAAGCTGGTTTAGAGACTGACATATGTGGAGATCCTCTTGTGAATTGGCCTGGGCACATATCTGGCAGGAGGAGTGAACCTGTAAAATATGATCTCAGAGATGGGTGGGGTCAAAAAAGGCTCCAAGAAGCGGAACAAAGCTTTGGGGGAAGCGACTAAGGATTTCTCCACCCAGTAAAGGTCCTGAGCAAGCTGGTATCACTAAGAAAAAATGAGAGAAAAAAATTGTCCTTCAAGACTGCAGGGCAGTGGCAAAGTTTTAAGTGGGGAGGAACGGGTCTCGTCTACCACCATAGCTGAAATTGGTGAGGGAAACTTAAGGCCCGAGTGAGAATACTTACCCACTACTGGCAGCTTTACCTTAGGCTTGGATAGGGTTACAGGATAAACCAAGTTTGGGCAGCGTCAAACCTCTGCAAGGCTGAGAAGCTCGAGGGCTGGCTGGCACAGTTTCACTAGCTGATGGTGATGCTGGACCTCCGTGGCATGGCACAGAGGACAAGCCCGCATGGGGGCATTGTGATTTCCAGTGTCCAGGTTGATGACAGACAGGGCATAACCTCGAAGGAGGCATAGTGCAATATTGTGCCATGTGATCATTTAAGCCACACTTGAAACACTTTGTCTGTGAGGTTGACTTAGGCTGGGATCTATCAAGGTAGAGCCTTGTGTTTGGCTTCCCTTGTCCCCATTCCTGTGACCTTAGGGCTGTAGATTGTTGTAGCTTTGTCTGTCGGGAAGATTCAGCTGATTTCTCCCAAGCATTAAAAACTTTAAAGGCCCTTTTCACCAATTCCTGTATAGGGGTTTGGAGACCCTCCTCAACCTTTCTTAATTCATTCCTAATATCTGGTACAGACTGAGGAAAAAATGGGTAAGCAGAAGCATTAGTAGAAAAGGAACCTAGCTGCTTTTCTATCTGAGAGAGATTTGAAAGAGAAAAGAGAACATGGAGAGAATTGGAAGGGGCTAGCTCAGAGTACAGAGGGGTCTGAGGGTACGGAGTTAAGATAGGTGGGGGAGGGGAAGGTGAGTAAGGTGGAAGTTGACCTTGAAACTCTGAATTAGGAAGGGAGGGGAAAGAATGTTCCTCCATTGGAGGGGGTTGGGTTAAGTGGGCTTGAGAGAGTGGGGAGGGGCCAGTGCCTCTGGCAGCGTGGTGCTGTGAGACAAGGGCTACTGGGGAGGGGGGCAAGAGTGCAGAGCCCCAAAACTATGGACATATGTAAGCTCCGTCCATTTGTCCTTATGGTGACAAAAATTTTCTAGGTCACAGACTTAGTACAAAACTTAGTACATAGGGAAATTAGCCATTTGAGACAGATTGTATTTAGGACAGGCTCAATTTAAAAGATCTTTTAAGAGGCATTACAGTGGCAACAGCGAATCTGGCTTTGAACTGTAAGCACCCATTTTAAAGTCTATGCCCAACGACATGACCTGATCCACTCCAGTGCGACCGACAGAATGGCTCTTAGGTCCAAATGGGGCCATGGAAATTGAATGCTTGGCATCCCAAAACAAATCTCCACCTCAACCAAGGCATGCCAGTCTGACCACTGCTGGGAATTGAACCCCTGGCATGGGCCACGGCTTCAACAGGAATCTGAAAAAAGACAAAAATAAGTACGAATGGGTCCCCCCAAAACCCTATAGCATAGACAAGAAAAGGAACTCACTGTAGCCCAGAAGCCAGTTTAAGCATGGCATGGAGAACTCAGATTATAGACTAGGGGGCTTTCAACACATGGCCTGCAGCGTGGAAAGGGCCTGCCCTAGCTCGGTGGGACCTCCAAGATGTTAGGAATATTTTCTAATGCAAGCTCTCTGCCGATGCAATATTCCCAATCTAGCCAAATCAAAACAAGCCAAATTAAGAGATATTCAGGTTTAATGGGAATTGGAATTCTGTGCTCTTGGGTGGCCGCTAGGGGCCACAAATGCAACCACGGGGAGGAAGGAAAAGAGACCATGTGTTCCTCTTTTGGGAGTTCATTTAAATACTTTGTGGGAGTGGGATTTGGAGTCCAGACCAATACAAACTCTCAGGCCTGGAGGCTGGGACAGATGCAAGGGGCTAGGGTCTATGCTTCTAACTTAACAGGAATATTGCACATATCTTTTAATATCCTGTAAGATGGAAGATTTTCACCTCAGCTTAGAATATGTCTACAGTTTTGTTTTGTTTTTAATCTTTGAGGAAGTTGCTATACAATGTATGTTCATCTTTAAGGAAAAATTAATGTTCAATTCCTTTTAGGACTGTATGCATTCTCCAGAGAAGCACCCCCTCTATGGTTTCGCCTTAGCATTAAAGTGATTAAACAGAAAGAAAGGCAGATGACAAAGTCTGTCACTTACTCCAAGGCTTACAGGCATAAACAAGATGATTGCTTACTGATATGTAGAAAGTTATGCATGACAAATGCAGACACTTTGTTTCCCTTATCTATCCTTTTGCCCCGTGTGTACAAAGGAAAAGTGGTGGCTAAATTCTTTTGTAAGTAAGAGTTGGGAATTCAATACAAGTCTTCTGGGCTTCCAGTTTACTTTTGTGTGTGCTTTTCTGGTGCCTCATCCTCCTCTCTAGTGCTGGGATTATGGATATGAATCACCACATGATTGTTTTACTAAGAGTAAAGTACTGATAGCTCAGCCAATGGCAACCCAGAGACTTTCAGAAAAAGAACAAATGTTAGCAGTCTAATATAAAAATAAAGTGTGTGCGTGTGTGCGCGCGTGCATGTGCACATGTACAGACATGAAATTGTGCTGTGGTTGTCCTTTTTTTAAGGCTTTTGTTATTATTCTTTCAGATTTATTTATTTTCTTTTATGTCTATTAGTGTTTTTCCTGCATGTGTGTGTGAGCACCAGATATCTACCTGGTGCCCACAGAGGTCAGACATCAGTGTCAGATTCTTAGGAACTAGGTTTGTGGGTGGTTGTGTACTGCTCTGTGGGTGCTGGGAACAAATTCCAGACCCTCTGGAGGAGCAACAAGAGCTTTTAGCCCTAAACTATCTTGTATCCCCTATTGGGTTGTTTTTGAGATAAAGTCTTACTCTACAGATGAAGTCAGTCTCAAATGTGTGGCAATCCTCTTGCCTCAGCCTTCTGAATACTAGGACTTTAGGTTAGCACTACAGTAACTGGCCTCCTTTTAGCATGTTAATGAAATTCTTTGAAGTTGGTTGCTTCCCACTTGTCATCATTCCTTTACAGCAAGGTAAACATTCTTGAGTAAAAGGCATTTTCTAATAAATTCTTTTTATGACCAAAGTGTTCTAAAAGGGTATCTGCATGCCACTCAAAATTAAGATGACTATCAACACTAAAACACTTTTTTCTACTTTTTTATCTTGAATTGATTTCAAACTTGCAGGGGAGTGGCATGAATCATCTAGAAAACTTCTGATTACACTTTACCTAACTTCATCCTTCAAAAATGTTAACATCACATTTATCACATTTGATTTCATTATCTTTTCTCTCTCAGAGAAAGACTGATGAATATTTATAAAACATATGTTCTTTATGTCTCTCTCTCTCTCTCTCTCTCTCTCTCTCTCTCTCTCTGTGTGTGTGTGTGTGTGTGTGTGTGTGTTTGTGTTTCTAGAAACATTTCTAGGAAAATATTTTTAAAGAATTATTTGAGAGCATGCCCTATTATCCCTTAATTATTCAAAATACTTCTCCCTAGAACAGGAAATTCTTTTATATGACCATAGAATAGTTATTAAGTTCAGGAAATTTAATATTGACAAATACTTTCATCGAATTTATGATCTACATTCTACTTTTATCAATTGATTCATTAATGTCCACACACAGCTTTTGTTACTCCTTCATAGAATTCAGTCAAATCATAAATATTGCAAGTATTTGTCATGTCTTTTTAGTCTTCTTTAATCTATTATGGTTTCTTAACCTGAGTTTGCTTTCATGATATTCAAATTTTTTAAACAACCAGTTTGTTGGTTTTTTTTTTCTCTGTGGAATGTGTTTTAGTTGTCCCATGATGGAGGAAGGTCATTGGTTAAGTAATAAACAAACTGCTTGGCCCTCATAGGTTAAAACATAGGTGGGTGGAGTAAACAGAGCAAAATGCTGGGAGGAAGATGAAGTGAGCTCAGAGACGCCATGCTCCCCTCTCCCGGGCAGATGTGATAGCTCTGCTCTCTGAGGCAGATGTGATGAAGCTCCGACCCAGGATGGACGTAGGCTAGAATCTTCCTGGTAAGCACACCTTGGAGTGCTACACACATTAATAGAAATGGGCCAGGCAGTGTGTGTTGTTATTTCAGGGCATAAGCTAACCAGGCAGCTGGGAGCTGGGTGGCAGGAAAGCAGCCCGCAGCTCCTACAACAGTCCCATAATTAGAATACAGTGACACTCTATTTTTCAGAAAGAATATGAGTCTGTGTCAGAAGAGCACACCCAGAGGAACAGGTTGGGGTACTGCGTCTCACTGCCATGCAAGTGAGAGTCAAAGGATAACTTTTGGAAGTAGATTTCCTCTTCCCACCATGTGGGTCCTGGAGATGGAACTCAGGTGGTTATGCTTGGTGTGGCCACTTTACCTGCAGAGTTACTTCACAAACCCTGATAAGATTGATTTCATTGAGCTGATCCGAATGTCATGTTTTCTCTTGTGTATTATTTTGTCCTTGAAATGAGTGAATAAAATATAGTGGGACCATTTATGATGATGCAAATAGCTTGTTTTGATTTATCTCACCAATGTGTACCTAATATCAATTGAAAATTCTTTCTTAAGCCTATCATAGTAAACTATGATGTTTACAAGATGATACCTTTCTAAATCTGTCAATTTTGTCCATACCACTCAGGAAACATTTTATCATTTTCTTTGCCTCTCTGTATCTCCATCAATCTCCTCCTTTTCCCCTCATAGTTACCATAGTTTGGTTTCTAGTACTGTGATAAACACCATGACCAAAGCAACTTGGGGAATAAAGGGCTTATTTTATCTTACAGCTTGTAGTCAGTTCAATATCCATGGAAGCCAGGGTAGGAACTCAAGACAGAAACCTGGAGGCAGAAACTGAAACAGAAGCCATGAAAGAAAACTGGTTACTGACTTGCTCCTCCTGGCATGCTCATCCTGATTTCTTATAGCATCCAGGGTAGTTGCACATAGTGAGCTGGACCTTCCCATATCAATCAATCAATCTAGAAAATGCACCACAGGCTTGCCCATAGGCAAATCTGCTTAAGGGATTTTTTTTTTAAATTGAGGTTCCCTCTTTCAAAATGACTCTAGCTTGTGTCAAGTTGACATAAAAATAGCCAGCAAAACACCTACATACAACATATAGTTATTGTAGTTATTAGGCCCAGGATGTCTCTAAGATAAACAGTAACATTTGGGAAAGAATTCCTACATTAAAGTACCTTCAATGTATCCTCAATTTTCAAATAAAACTTAGTGTACAGAATTAAACAAACTCCCAGGTGGTCGTTCCTGTTTGCCAACCTTAAGATGCAAACTGCTAATGTCCCCACAGTGTCCTGTACTCTAGTTTAACATTTTGAATACTTGTGGCATGACCTTTGGCAAAGCATGTCCAAAAGCATTTTCACTGTCTTTTTTTGTTGAATTATGAATTTAAACCTAGGTTACTTAAAAACATGGTCCTTAACTGACTGAATATGCTCGGAAATATGTGCATCCTTAAAGTGCTTTTGTATATGAACACACAAACACGCACACACACACACACACACACACACACACACACACACACTAAATCCCTAGGATTTCTTTTATTGGGAAGGGCAATGCTTTAGAAATAACTTCCTTTCTCCTCTTACCTACTATGGTTCTAATAAATTCTTCTCTACTGTTTTATTTCTTAGTTGTGATTGTTTTTAGTTTTGTACTTACCAAGATGCAACTCCATTGCATTCAGCTACAATATTGATACCTCCAATCCAAAACTTGTCATCTCACACTTCTTCTTACAGTTCAATTCTTTCACAGTGAGATCTGGTTCACACAGCACCCATTTACTTACTTGCTGATTCCTGCAGTATATATAAAATACTTTCACTGTTTTATCTGCTAAAAAAGCATAGTAAGAAAAAAAGTTCCAGACAAAGTTTGCTACTATGTATCAAATATGATAATTCTTATAGGAATTAAAAAAATGATTAGAAAAAAGAGTACAGTCTAATTTGCTACACAATTTCCCATTGTGACCTTAAATGTCACGGCCATTAGAACAAAAATTGGCAGTGAGCTATTTTGTGGCATCTCACGCTAGTCTTTTATTGATAAATGTTATATTGGTAATTTTAAACAACACGTTTAAAATTCTTATATAACTAAAGAATTCAAGGAGATATTTTTCTGGGACCTCTTCAGTAGCATTTAGATGTTCACGTCCAGAGAATTTGTAGCGGTGATTTGATTTAAAAAAAAATAAGCTTTGAAAAATAAGAGCATGATGTGGAAAGTTCTTCTGTCTATGTATTGCTTTTATTGGTTAATGAGTAAAGCTGTTTTGGCCAGTGGCTTAGTAGAATAGGGCAAAACAGGAATTCCAAGCAGATAGAGAAGGAGAGAGTAAGTGGAGTACAAGGTACGCCATGAAGCTACCACAGGAGACAGATGCACCAGAACCTTGCCATTATGTCATGTGCCTTGTGATAAAATACATAATAATAGAGATGAGTTAATTTAAGATGTAAGACCTAGCTAGCAATATGCATAAGTGATTGGCCAAGCAGTCATTTATTAATATAGTTTCTGAGTGTTTATTTCGTGTCTGGGCAGCTGGGAAACGAATGAGCAGTCTCTGCCAACAAAAATGGATAAAGAAATTTTGCCAAATCCAAGTCCTCAATGGAGGTCTACAATAGCCAAAGTGGGACAGGAATGCCATCATTTTTTTTTTAAAGAAGCCTAGAAGAAATCTCTGGGCATTCCTCTTTGAAGGCAAAACTGTCACAATGCAGAAATGCAAAGTAAAAGAAAAACCAATGAATAACTAATGACAGCAAACTTTCTGGTCCTCTGGCTCTTACAATGTTTCATCTCCCTCTTGTAAAATGATCCCTGAGCCTTAGGTTTTTTAGTTGTGTTGTAGATTTATCTGTGGGCATTGAACTCCATAACTCTGCATTTTGATTATTTGTGGATTGGTATCTTGTTGTAAAAAAGTTTCCTCGATTAGCCGTGAGGAATACACCTTTCTGTGTGTATAAGTACAAACATTTAAAATGTAGTTATGCATTATGCTACTTTAGTAGAGTGGTGGTTGTTGGTTCTCCTCAAGATACATAACTTCACTAGCCTTGGGTGTTTGCTACATTTCTAGTACCAGGCATGATTTCCATCTTGTTGAGGGGGTCCAAATAGAGAGGGGTTGGTCACTGCCAATGTATGTGTACCACTACTGCACTTTTAGGGTTATTGTATCATTCTGGTCATTGTTGTGGTTCATAGGTTTTATGTCAGAAACTATACCCATAAAGTCTCACCAACATGAATGATTGCCAAATTGTTAGCTGAATAAAGACAACACCAACAGACATGCTATTGTGGACTGAGGAAAGTTCATGAGACCTCAACCTTACACAACGAACTATAAGAAACTAAGGAATGCTCAAAGCAGGAGAAATAGCTTTCCTTAGGGGAGAGGTTATCCAATACCAAATGGTCATCCCTGAAAACATACACAGACAAGTAACATTATTACAGAATAAGCAGGTTTAGGAACACACACACACATACACACACACACACACACACACATAGACACACACACACACACCAGTAATAACAATTAATGAAAAAGAGGCCATGAATTTGAGAGAGAGCAAGTAGGGGTATATGGAAGGATTTGAAGGGAAGAAAAGGAAGGGGAAATGATATAATTATACTATAATCTCAAATTAATATAAATTATTATATTAAATATAATAATATATTTATTATATTACTATATTAAATATAACAAAAATAAATTAATGTTAAAAATAGTAGGGACTTTATTATAAGAATACTCTGATTTTGTGAAGCAATTCACAGTGGTTTCAGAATCTCTGAAACTACTACCCAATGCCCTGTAAGATTTCTCTACTTACATACTTTTGGATTGTAGGTATATGGAATATATAACTGAATGATCTGATGATCTGCACTCTGGGACATGACCTCTGTATGTGCTCAGTTCTAGTGAGTCATCAGTCATATATTTTATGGCATGGTAGGACCTTGGGAAAGATGCATTTAAACCGTCCCTTTTCCTTTTAGGTGGAATGACAAAAGTCCCCAGAAGGGAAATGAGTTACCCAAGAATGTAAAAGCTGAGTAGGAAGGAGCCTGAGGGATTCTTACTACAGCAAATAATTCGAGCACAGTGAAGTTTCTCAGGTTATCATGAGTCTAATTCTGATTTCCAGAACAGTTATTGATTCAGGGGAAATTGAAATTCCTTCTTGGGATTCTTAGTCACATTTATAAGGGAATTTATGAATAGACTAAAACAGAAGCTGAGTGACAATTTTATCAGAATTTAAAAGAAAGAAAAAATATTTCTACTCAGGGCAGATATTCTATTCTCTCAATTGTAAGGGCTTCCTTGTGTTCTGATACTATATTTCTACACTATCCTCTGGGGGAAGTGGGTTGTAAGAGAATAGAGGGGGGTTATGAAGAGCACCTCTATTATTTGCTATTTTAACTATTGGTTATCTTGGGAAGATTTTTCTTGATTAGAAGAATTTGTGCACCTTAACACAATTCAGTTGTAAGGCTGTCCAGGAGTTTATTGGAGTCAGAGGGACTTGCCATATGTGAGAACATTATCCAAAATATTCAAGTATCTTTGCAGCTACGAAAGTTGATGGATGCCAAAACTTGCCTGAGAATGTTTGTCAACTTTGGCAGACTTATCACTGCTGGCCTTAATGTGTTTCTTTGATGGCCAAGTGAATTTCTCATCAGACAGCTCACTAATGTTTCTAATTATTTCTGAAACTCTCCTGAGGAGCACATCTTATTACTCTCTGTTACAATGGTGTGTAGATCTATGACATTAATTGTTCTTAGAAGGGAGCCATGCAAACATTTCTTCAAGAAGATGGAGTACACCTAGGATTCTACTTTAGGATATGATGCCAATAGCTCAGGTTACATGGTAACATTTTTTCCTTAAATAATTTGACTAGCATTGATTACTCTTGTTTGTCTTTATTCAAAGGTCTTTCTGTTATTACAGAACAGAATGACAGTAAGTGTGTACAGTTACAAGTTTAAGTAATAGCTGCTAGCTATCTTCTGCATATGTGAATGCATTTTTATTTTTCAAGTGTACAAGGCAAGGGTTTTAATTGATGATTTTAGATGTTAAAGACATTTTAACTCATAGAATGCAAGACAAATGGTGACAATGAGTTTCCTTGTAAGTATCCACCTATAAATCACGACCTCAATGGCATTATGACAAAAGTATCTGTGGTAATAGTGTCTTTGTGGTATCTACTAAGATTCTTAATTTATAAATATACATATGTTGCCTACATGTGTCAGACACATGTTTGATATTGAGAAAATCCTGGTAAGCTAGACTTAAGTTCCAGTGTTTGGTGTTTAGAGCGTTGAGATGTACATATATAAGTAGATAAAATGAGCTAAGCTGAGGGAGAGCTAAGAAATAAAGAGAACCTCATCTAGTTCTGGCACTTTTGGAACTGACTTTGAAACCAAAATTAGAAGAAAGGAGAGTTATAGATCCAAGGGATGACTGGGAGAAATTGTTTTCTGAGACAGGAAGAACAAAGGAGGATATCCAAGAGTAGAGGAAAACAGCTTGAGAAGCAGCAAATAACAGCAGGAGACCAACAGAACAAGGGGGAGTGTATGTTTGTGAAAAAAAAAAATGTGGCTAGATTGTAAATCAGTTCCCCCAGGGCTGGAACCTTTTCTATGTTGTTGTTGCTACTACCTACTGTAGTTTTTGGCACATAGTAAAAACTAGTCCCCCACCCCAATTGTTGAATAGCAACAAAGATAAGTCTTTTAATTAGACAGCATCCCAAGTGTTTATTCATATGCAAATTTATCATATGCTTACAACACACTACCAGGCCTATCTTCTTGTTGTTACTATGTTCCTTTTCTAGACAAGGAAACTGGGGTTAACTTAAATTCACCTACTGTTGTGATTTGCAAATGCAAATTTTAAGCCCAGGTAATCAATCACAGAGTTTTTTGATTCTAAGGGTCAAGGTTTTGCTGTATAGAGTTTTAAATTTCTCCTAAGAAAATGGGAACTGCTGAATGGCTTAAGGCTGTGAGGATAACAAAAATGACCCTGGGAAAGATGGATTTAAGTTGGAACAGTACTAGAAGTATAGGGTTTTCCATGGTATTGGAGTGGAGAGAGAGAGAGAGAGAGAGAGAGAGAGAGAGAGAGAGAGGGGGGGGGGGGAAGTGATGGAGAGAGGAATCTGAACCCTTTTAAAGAGCTCACTCTATCATAATGGTCTTAATATATTTGGGAGAGTAGATCTTATGTATCTTAAGCATTCTTTTTTTTTTATTTTAAAATTTATGTGCATTGATGTTTAGCCTGGACTTTAGTCTGCAATGTTTAGTCTAAATGAGAGTATCAAATCACTTTAAGCTGGGTTACAGACACTTTGGAAGCCACAGCAGTAGGCAATTGTAATCATGTCAAAACACTGTGTATGTTGAGAAAAGCAGAGACTCTCAGACAGTCCAAATAAACACCAACAGTTAATCGACTGATGAAAGCAAAAGGAACTTATAAAGCAGATTGGAAGGGTGCCGCCAGAGTAGAGTAGAAAATAAACCAGGAGAATAAGTGCAAAGGAAGCTGAGGGCAAAAAAAGTGCTCAGTAATGCCAATACTGCTGGGGCATACTGAATAAAGACCGTCCATTGTGTTCCCTAGGAACATGGACACACTTGATAACCTAAGATCAATTCTCTCTGAAGAGGTGTGTGGGGCTTGGGAGGTAGGGGGAAAGTCATAATTGCCTGTGTAAGTTACTGGTAAGGAAGTCAAATGAAAAGTCATAAGAACAAATGCTAATTGTTCCCATGGAAACAAGATTCAGGGTCACTGGAGGATTTGGGGGAGAAAAGGGAAACTGGAAGTCCTAGACTGACTGTTAATTAGTTTAACAGAATGGAACCTGGGAGGAGATGGCATATGTAACAGGCGGTAGTATGAGAATGGAGGAAGAAGGCCAAGAAGTTGCAGGGAATTTCAATATACATGTGGTTCATTGATGAATTTGGATTCCGACCAAAAACCAATCAGTGTAGAGTCAGTGCTCAGAAAGAAACTCACTATCCTAATTGAACTGGAGCTAAAGTGTGTGAATAGCTCCAGAAACAATGATTACAGTGAGGCTGGCATTGCCCTAGGCGAGTAGCAGCTCCGTGGAGTTCCTGTTCTCTGAACCTGGCAGAGCTAAATCTCCATATTGTGATCATCTGTGTTCAGAATACAGACCTTTAGATCACCCACTAGGGCAGTGAGCAAAGTCAACCCAAAGGACCAGGACCATGCCCTAGTGTGACTTGATGCTGTAGGCTTTTGGGGTCTCTTGGGATTTCTTTTATTAGAAGGGAGACTAGGAGTTTCTCTTTTCCAGATTTCTCATGCAGGCCTCTCTGTTCAGGGCTGATGGTTGAGATCTCCTGAAACTCAGATACTAGGATGCCTCAGGAATGTATTAGCCATAAAGATGTGCTTTGGAGTTAATCCTGACTGTGAGTCTCAGCTGCACCACTTAGAGACGGATTCATAGAGGCAAAGATTGATAAATTAGACTTCATTAAATGAATATTTAATATAATTATGGATATGGTTACATTTAGGACAGTCTCCTCCATTATTGGCACCTCTATTCTCTGGCTAGCCTTCTTTTGGGTTATTTGAATATTTTCAAACTCCATCTTTTGTTATTGGTTTTTAAGCTTTATCTCTGAAATATTTTTAATGGTTTCCCAGAGATCACAATATACATCCTTAATGTCTCAGTTTACTTAGAGTTAATATGGAACCACTTCATAAAAAATGTAGAGCTTTAAAACCACTTAGGCCATTAACCTCCCTCCACCATTCTTTGTATTACACTTGTCATTACATTTACATACCTTAGAAACCCACTAGACAGAGTTATCATTTTTGCTTTATGTAGTCCCATGGATTTTAAATAAATTAAGAGAAAACCGTAGTCATTTATATTTACCAAAGTATGTACCCATCTTAAGGAACACATAATGGTTGGTTGAAGAAAAGTTCTGGTAAAGAAAATTAAGAGAATGACCAGGAAAATGCACTATAATTAAAGAGTAAGAAGAAGGGAGTGGTGAGCAGTGTCTGCAACTAATTAAAGATCACCTAAGAAGAACAAAAATGTTGGGGGATTTAGTTCTGTGGGGGCAATTGGTATTAATGAGAGCTGATTTGGTAGAGTGAGAAGGATGTGAGTCAAATTGGAATTTGTTGTGTGAGCAGTAGGGGAATAAAAATAGACACAGGAAAGTTCAACAATTTGTGAATAATTATAGAGAAGAGAGATAGACTAATAGGTGACGGGGATGTGATGTCAAGTCAAGGTGTTAGTTATTTTAATTGGACAGTCTGAGAAAATAAAAAAAAATTAGTAGGAAGGCTGAGCACAGTGACACATGCCTTAAATACCAGCACCCCACAGCAGAGGCAAGAGGAACATGAATTTAAAGCCAGCCTGAGCTGCATAAGGGAGACATTTTCAAAAAACAAAAACAAAAGAGTTTGAATGATTTGCTTGAAAGAATGAGGTGAAGTAAATAGAATGAGAAATGAGGAGCAGATAGTGAAGTGGGAAGCAGGAGTGAGGATCCAAAGGGAAGGAGGAAGAAAGCTGAATGATGACAGGAATCACACAGCAGTAAGTTGGCATATTTGCTGTTGTAGAGAGATCTGAAAATTGACAGATGTGAGCTTTGTTTTTTCTCTGAAGAGTCAAAATGATATCCTCTTCCTTTGAGATGTGAGGAGATATGTTTGGAAAAATTCAGAATAGGTGTGAGAACAGAGTGAGTGGACCAGAGAGATGTTAATTCCCAAGGCAACATCAAAAGTGTTCTACTACATAAGCTATGTAGTAGACATAAGGAGACACATTGCGATTTAGCTTTAATTTTAGGGTTAACTGGATTTAGGTGACAATGTCTCTTATGTGCTCATATATTTGAACACTTGGTATCTAGTCGATGGTGCTACTTTGGGAGGCTTAGATGGTGGGCCTTGTAGGAGAAAGTATGTCACTATGGATGAACTTTGAAATTAAAAGCCTCAACACTTCCAGTTCATCCTCTTTGTTTTATGTTTGCCATTGAGGGTGTGATCTCTCAGCTTCCTGTTCTTGCTGCCATGCCTCCCTGCCATGATGGGTACTTATCTCTCTGAAACTACAAGTCAAAGTAAACTCTTCCTTCTATAAGTTGCTTGACTATGATGTTCTAGCACAGCCACAGAAAAGTAATATATAGGGTGACTGCAAAAAAATAAATATAAATGTGGCTATCAAATAATTTGTATACTTGTGGTAGCACATTCCACTAACAAACATTATAAGTTGAGGTCATGTTTTCTGAGTTTGAATCCCAGCATCATTACTGTCTGACCTTGAAAAACTTAGTCAGCGAAGTTATGATTTTTTTTTTAAAGTAACACAGGGCAATCATGTTAGTCCCCATCACAGAAAGTAGCTGTGAGAGTTAGATTATGTATGCAATGTCCCTGCTTTTACAGGTAGTAATCACCCAGTAGCTTAGTAATTGTTAGTTATCATGAGTTGCTTAACTCTGATTCTTAGGCTACTTATACTAATGTAAGAGGCACACCAAATTACAGTAAAAAGGTTGTATACTGAGTGGCCTGAAATTAGTCTATGGAGTTTGATGATTTCATTCCCTTTTGTCGTCAAGCTATGACAACCTCATTGTCTGGCTCAGCTATACCTGCTACTCTTGATTCTTTCTAGTATTTGTGGCTGAAAGTCTTTCGGAAGGTTTGTAGAATATAGCATGTAAATGAGTGCTTAATCGTTGACTGATGTAATGAACTTGGATAGAGATAAGTTGACATATATCTGAGGGCAGATGGAAGACAGAATGTCTACATAATTTCATCTGGTGATAGCCAAAGTCACAAAATTGAATCATCAAAATTAAATTAGAGAATTAGAGGATCTTGTATTTGGAAGGGTCCTTTAAGGCCATCTGGTCCAACCTTGCATTCAGCATTGGAATCCTCCCTACAGCATCTGTAAGAGAGAATATCAGGCCAGTTGGGAAGGAGATTATGGCAAATGATATAAAGCCAAATGGCATTTCAAACAAAATGTAGTTGCTTAGGCTCTGGGTGGTTTGGTTTGAAAGCAGATCCAGAGGAGCAAAGACAGAGTTCATGCTGTGAAGCTACTGCTTTTTTCTGGTGGAGAAAAAGGACAAAAGGCTCACATACTATCCCATTACTGACTTTTGTTCACCGATGGTGACAGTGTATTTTGTATCAATTTACTTATCTGTGAACAAAAAATACAATGCTTCAGTTTTTCATAGGTGTTTAATGCAAAGTTAATACAATGGAAGTTAATACAAAGATGGACTTTTCCAGCAAGGAAGATGGTGTCAAATGTAAGTGAACTAGAAGTTTTATATATCTGCAGACAAAGTATCTTGGGGCTAAAGTCCGGCTGGTAAGTTGAGCTATCCAATATCAGGGTGAAACTTTAGAATTTTTGAGGATAGGAAATATTTGTGATATTCTGACTAAGTTAAGGTTGGTCTCACATAGAAGTGTCTGATAACAGATGTGTTAGAAAGCTGTTCTTCCCAATTTCTTTAATCTGGTGTCAGAAGCTTAAAGTCTCCTATTAGACTTTTGGCATTTTGGTTTATGAATCTGTGAAAGGCATAATGCCCCTGGAAAATGTAACACTTTGAAGTTATATGAGTCATTACTCCTCAGAAGCAATGAGGAAGGATGTTGAAATCAAAACAGAATGGGGGAGGGTAAAGAAAGAGGACACTAAATGCTCAGAGAGGACAGAGTATTGGGGGCATTGAAAGGAAACATGACATGTCTCACAAGTTACCTTAGGCAGGTTAGAGAACAGATCAAGCTAGCTTCAATTAATCCTTTGCTTCTTTATGCCTTCCTTATTTCTATTCCCAGAGTTCTGATACTTGCAAGTTAGGAAATGAATGGAATTTATTTTAGATATTATTTTACAAGATTATTTTTAATTAAGTTGCCTTCTCAGGACCTGTGAGATGACTTAGGAGTAAAGACACTTATCCCGAACTATGACCCAAATTAAAACCCTGGGACCCACCAGGTTGAAAGAGATGATGAGCTCCTGCAAGTTGTCCTCTGACCTCCACATATATGGGTATGTATACATATCCACACTAAATAAACAAAGGCAACAAAAAGTTTTAAACAAAAAAATGCTTTCCCTGGTTTACTTTTGCATTATGAGAATAAATGTTTGGCTCAGATTCCCAATTATGGTAATGCTTATTTTGTGGGGAGCCATTCAGTTGTGTTTATCTTTAACAACCCTTATTTGTCTTAAGGATATAAAACAGAGATTAGACTACATTAAGCATTGGGAAGTTCTAACAGTTCATATTTGTCTTAATAAGGGTTTCTATTGCTATGAAGAGACAGCGTGACCACGACAAGTATTACAAAGGAAAACGTTTAATTGGTGTAGGCTTACAATTCAGAGGGTTAATCCATTGACATCTTGACAGGAAGCATGGCAGCATGTGGACATGGTGCTGGAGAAGGCACTAAGAGTTCTGTGTCTTGATCCACAGGTAGCGGGAAGTGAGCTGTGTACCATACTGAAGAAAGCTTGAGCATATGAGGACACAAAGCCTGCCTACAGTGACACACTTCCTCCAACAAAGCCAACAACTTCAACAAGGCCATATCTCCTAATAGTGCCACTTCCTCTGGGCCGAGCAAACACATGAGTCTACAGGGGCCATTCCTATTCAAACTATCACAATATGTAACAACAATAGAACACTGAGAGTAAAAGCAGTATTTTACTTTCACTTTGAAAGTGTAGATTTCCACCTAAAATGGAATGGTTGTGAGGCACATGAAAGTGGGGGAAAACCCATGAGGCATTAATGCCATATAGGTAACTAAGGAAAGCTGATATTGAGAGAAATAATCAGGGAAGAGCACACCAACTAATTATCCAGTAACCAAAGACAAGCCCCCGAAAGCATACATATGAGTAACATTACACAGACTGAACAGGTTATATTAAAAATATAGAGACATACATATATACACATAATAATGACTAAAGAAAAAAAAGAGGCCGTGACTTTGAAAGAGAGAAAGGGGGGAATGTACGGGAGGATTTGGAGGAAGGAAAGGGAAGGGAAAATTATGTTATAATCTCAAAAACTGAGCAGAGAGCAAAAAGGCTAACAACATACTGGCAACCACAAAAAATGTCTTTTCATATTTTCCAACTTTTCATTTTTGGCTTTACAGAGACATGAAAATGTTGGTTTTGCTTTTCACAGTTTTAGTTACCCATGGTCAATCATGTTCTGAAAATAGAAAATAGAAAATTTCTGAAGTAAGTGATTCATAAGCTTCAAATTATATGCTGATCTGAGTACTCTGAAGAAATCCACCCCACTATGCTCTAACCTACCTACAATTTAAATCTCTCCATTGTCCATGATATCCACACCATATAAATTACTTATCCCTCCATCACTTACTTAGTTTTCTAAGTTATCAGATCAAACAGCAGTGCCATAAAATTCAAATTATGTGCTGTTCTGACGACTTTGAAAAAAAATCCATGCCACTATGCTGCATCCTACCTAGAATTTGAATCTTCCAATTGTCCATGATATTCACACCATATAAAGCTTTTTGCCCTTGCATTACTTTCTTAGTCTTCTTTGTTATCAGATCAACAACAGTGCCATCATAGTGCTTGTATTCAAATAATCCTTCATTTATATAATAATGGCCTCATAGTACAAAGGATAATGTAAAGAAGACATCAAGACATAGAATAAGGAAAGACATATTAATTATTTGATAATGTTGCATTGAATCTATATTGTTAGGTATGTTCCATAATTTCAGGCTTCCACTGAGCTTCTTCAAATGTATACTCTTCATGAATAAATGGGAACTACTGTACACAGAGTTCCCATAATCCCTTTACCCACATGACCATATTCCTCTAATGGTTATATTTTACCACCATTTTGTAGTTTGTCTATATCAATACAAGGGAGTATATTAGTATATTCATATCATGTTTTAGTATTTTGGCTATATAAGAAATTGTAGTTCAAAAGTCAGAATTCTGTGTAAAAATCTGTGGATAGAAATATATTTGAATACTTGGTTTCCTCTTGGTACAACTGTTTTGGAAGGATTAGGAGGTATGCCCTTTTTTGGAGGAGGTACATAACTGGGAGTAGGCTTTGAAGTTTCAAAAGGCTTGTGCTATTCCTTCTTGTGGATTAATATGTAAGTTGTCAGTTCTTTCTACTAGAATGTCTTTACTTTACCACCATGAACTCTAACTCTATGAAACCATAAGCCAAAAATTATATGCTTTATTTTAGAGGATGCTTTGGTCCTGGTGATTTTTTTTCCTCACAGTAATAGAAAAGTAGTTGAGAGCAGTGGCATCATTAATTCTTCGACTGTATTCCATTTTCCCATTATTCATGCCTCATGTTCATATACCAGTCACATTAGTATTTATTTTTGCATAAATCACCATATTTATTGATATTTTCTTATTTCCATGGTAATAGAGGAGAGGTTAAAATTTTACTTCCCGTGTTTGCTTGGAAAGAAAGAGACCTTAAGAAAGTGTAACTGGGCCCCAAAATGGGGGCCCAGCAGTGAAAGAAACAATTATTGCTCTTAAAGAAGACCTGGGTTTGGTTCAGCACCTACATGGTGGCTCACAACTATCTATAACTTCAGTGCTTGAAGATCTGATAACCACTTCTGGCCTCAGAGGGAACCAGGCATTCAACTGTTGTACATACATTCATAGAAACATGATGATAAAATACCATACACATAAAATAATTAAAATTAAAAATTAAACAAAGTGTAGCTGATCAGATCTCATTTTCTGTTCTTAGGTCTACTTCATATTGTTATCAAATTTTGTTTATTTACTTATTGATTGACAGATCTTATTCTTTTTTTTAATTTATTTATTTATTAAGGATTTCTGCCTCCTCCCCACCACCGCCTCCCATTTCCCTCCCCCGATCAAGTCCCCCTCCCTCATCTGCTCAAAGAGCAATCAGAGTTCCCTGACCTGTGGGAAGCCCAAGGACCGCCCACCTCTATCCAGGTCTAGTAAGGTGAGCACCCAAACTTCCTAGGCTCCCCCAAAGCCAGTACGTGCAGTAGGATCAAAAACCCACTGCCATTGTTCTTGAGTTCTCAGTATTCCTCATTGTCCGCTATGTTCAGCTAGTTCGGATTTATCCCATGCTTTTTCAGATCCAGGCCCCCCCAATAGAACATCCCCATTGTCTCATTGTGTGGGTGCACCCCTCTCGGTCCTGAGTTCCTTGCTCATGCTCCCTCTCCTTCTGCTCCTGATTTGGACCTTGAGATTTATGTCAGGTGCTCCAGTGTGGGTCTCTGTCTCTGTCTCCTTTCATCACCTGATGAAGTTTAATATTCAGGAGGATGCCTATGTGTTTGTCTTTGGGTTCACCTTCTTATTTAGCTTCTCTAGGAACATGAATTATAAGCTCAATGTCCTTTATTTATGGCTAGAAACCAAATATGAGTGAGTACATCCCATGTTCCTCTTTTGGGGTCTGGCTTACCTCACTCAGGATAGTGTTTTCTATTTCCATCCATTTGTATGCAAAATTCAAGAAGTCCTTGTTTTTTACTGCTGAGTAATACTCTAATATGTATATATTCCATACTTTCTTCATCCATTCTTCCATTGAAGGGCATCTAGGTTGTTTCCAGGTTCTGGCTATTACAAACAATGCTGCTATGAACATAGTTGAGCATATACTTTTGTTGTATGATAGGGCCTCTCTTGGATATATTCCCAAGAGTGGTATTGCTGGATCCAGGGGTAGGTTGATCCCGAATTTCCTGAGAAACCGAAACACTGCTTTCCAGAGTGGTTGCACAAGTTTGCATTCCCACCAGCAATGGGTGAGTGTACCCCTTTCTCCACAACCTCTCCAGCAAAGGCTATCATTGGTGTAGTACAAGTTGGCTTCAGGCTTGCAAGGAGTACTTCAGCCTCCTTAGTACTAAGATTACAAGTAACAATCATATCTGACTTTTAAGTCATGTTATTATGTAGGATTCCCTTCTATATTCTGAGAATATGTTTCATTATCATTGGTTAATAAAGAAGCTGTTTTGGTCTGTGTCAGGGCAGAATAGATCTAGGCGGAGGTTGGGGGGAAACTAAACTGAATTCTGGGAGAAAGTAGGTGGAGTCAGAGAGACTGATGCAGGAATCTTACCAGTAAACCACAAAACTTTGTGCAATACACAGAATAATAGAAATGGGTTAATTTCAGATGTAAGAGTTAGTTAATAAGAATCCTAAACTAATAGGCCAAACAGTATTGTAATTAATATAGTTTCTGTGTGATTATTTAGGTCTGAGCAGCCAGGAAACAAACTAGTGGCCTCTGCCTACAATGATAGATTGCACTTTCTTCTCTTTGGCCTAGCTTTGATCTCAAGATTTAGACAAATTCCCCTAAGCCAAATTTCTACATTTTCCCAACTTCCATATTAAGGCACACATGTAAATTTAATGAAATAAAAAAATACATTCTTGCTCTCTTGCTCTTTTATGTAGATTCTTTGCCTGATTTGCAGTAGCCCCACTCTTCCTGGTTACCTTTAGGGCTTGAACACATGGGCCTGTTCTAATCTGCTTATTACAGAAAGCTTAGGCTGTCATGCAGCTTTCCATCTTGGCCTCACTTAGAGCTAATGTTTTCAGTACAGATGTACAAAAGCCAACAAAGACTGGTTTGAGGCAGAATTGTCCAAATTATAAGAGCTAAGCAGAATAAAAAATAAAAATCCAACTTTAACTTCATTCATAAAGAAAAAGATAATATTATATAAGGGAAATAAAATCAATCATAAGAAATGAAACTGCTTTAGACACATGTCAATTTTCTTCTATTGAAATAAATCATTTATTTGAGCAGTGGAAGTACTTATTTCAATATTAGAAAAATAATGCTATTTGTTTTCAGCATAAAATAACCCTCAGGTGGAATAGACACATTGATTTTTTTTAAAATGGATTTCAAATAAATCCAATGTCTTCATAATGAAAACTTACAACATTCACCAGAATATAGTGGTTACATAAGACAGTGGCTTCTAAGGAAAGAGAAAATTGCATTCCCTTCCTTTCATTGGTTTTTGTTAAATACAATTTGTCCATTCCGTTTGACTGGCCAATTTGATGGCAGCATTCTAAAACTCAGCAAGGTGCAGTATAGATCTACAGGCTTGACTTAAGAAAACCAAACCCAAACAGCACAATAATTGGATCGGCACATTAATTAGATCCAGAGATAAACCTCAGTTTATTGTCACAGGGCGACTGGGCTGAAGGAATCTAGAAATAGGGTGCTTTGATAGCCTGATTGATTTTCTATGATATTTGGTACCAAAGAGCAAGCAGGAGAAAACAGAACAGCTGTGCAACAACCATAATCAAACGCAAATGCCTAGGAGTCTCCACAGCAAAATAACAAAGACAGCAGAATGATGCCCATTTGGATCAGTAAAAGCCAGCCTCCCTCCCCTGGAAATTTTCACACACAATAATCACTATTAAAGTTGTCTGCTCTGGCCAAATTGAAACATTAGTGGATAGGTAAGTTGCCTGATGGCATGTACGCTTCTGGTAAAGTTATTAACCATGCAGCTAACGGACCTGAATCCCCAACCAAATAATGTAAAATAACATTATGTCTTTAAAATTAATTCGTTGAAAGATCCTTTAAAAGGAGATGTGGGGAACAAAGACGTTTAAACTGCTGCAGTGAGACCCTGTTTTGACAGGTTCACATTACAACTGTATAAAATATAAATAATGCTGTTGGTAGCACACACATTCCAGAGAGCTAACAAAGAGCAGGCTTCAAATGCCTTAACTAGCAGCTGGATAAATCCTTCACTCTCTGCTCTAGCTTTAATTCATCATTTGGCAAGCCTACTATGTGCCAACTGGTTACAATATTTACTGGACAATTATTTGACTGACATTTTGCCTATTCCACTGCATTCCAGGCATGGTTATCCAATCAACATTGTCAAAACACACTTTGCTTCATAAGTGTTTGACTCCTCATTGCTCAATCACTGTTTGCTGACTCCCCATTGCCTACCAAAGGAATCCCATAATTTTTCTTGACATTTAGATCATGGTGTAAAACTGTTCTTTTCACATTTTGCTCCATTTCCAACACTAGACTGTAAGCTCCTTTGTTGCAGTTTAGTTCATTGTGATGGATGTTTATTGAGTGTTCTCTATGACTAGTGATGGCATTAGACATGTTCAAAACATGGTGAATAAGGCAGGAGAAATTCTTACTATGGTGGAGAAGTTTGACTTGAGAAAGGAATACTTTCAATATACTGTGGTTAGTTTTGATGACAAGACTTAGCAGGGGGTTCTCAGAGGAAATGCTCCTTACTTAGCCTTGAAGATGAAGGAGGGCTTCTGAAAGGGGTACAGGCCTTAGATCGTTACCAACATTTTTTCCCTGGGCCTGGCATAATTTCTGGTACAATTTCTATACCATATTCAATTTGAAGACACAACTTTTCCACATTATATTATTTTTGTGTTGCTCTCCCTTGAGCCTAGAAAACTATCACCCTCCCTCCTTTTTTATCAGAATATTTATCTTTTGTAGGTCCTGGTTTAGATGCCACCTTCTCCACAAGGATTTTCTTGATGAATGAAAACAATTGATTTTCATGAAATAGGAGTATTCTCAATAAATGACTGCCACCCATAGAAGGAATTAAAGAGATTGGTACTTCTGCTCAAAAGCCTAGACCTCTGCCTCAAGCCCTTGATAACTCTACTTAGCTATCAACCTATTGTTTCTAGTTAAAAGTCACACAGACAACTCAAATGCAATAGTTTCCAAACAGAAGAAGCCTGTTGCTATCTCAGCATTTCCTATATGTGGCAGTACACACCTTTAATCCCAATACTTGGTAGACAGAGGCAGGGAGACCTCTGTGAGTTCAAGGTGTGGTGGCACACTCCTTTAATCCAAACACTTGGGAGGCAGAGAAAGGCAGACCTCTGTGAATTCAAGGTGTGGTGGCACACTCCTTTAATCCCAGCACTTGGGAGGCAGAGACAGGCAGATCTCTGTGAGTTCAAGGACAACCTGGTCTACAGAGTGAGTTACAGGATAAACATACACAGAAACCCTGTCTCAAAAAGCCAAAAATTAAAAATTAAAGAAATATAGGTTAAAATAAAGTCACATAAAGATGAAAAATACACAGAGAATCTTGATACTGTATGTTATTATGCTCTCTTTGAATTGTTTGAATGCTGAGGAAGGAGCAACAGCTGCTAAAAGATATTTGCTTATAAATGCTGCTGAATTAATCCAAGATAGATATTTTGAAAATACCTTGACTTGAAAATTGAAGTCAAAAAGTATGTTACTTTGGAGAAGAGATTTTGCTTTTATTTTTACAGAAAATGAGAGGCTGTGGATTCATTCTAAGTTATGAAAAATCAGCTTTGATCAAGGAAGACCACCTGAGAAATTTCCAGTAGGAACAGATGGCCCAGATATCTGAGTTCTATATCCAGAACAGATTCAAGACTACTGTCTGATATGATCAAGACTCACAGGATACTCCAGTTAGGATTTAATCATAATTCTAAATTTTCTTTAGGTCCCTATAAGATTATCAACACCCCCAACCAGCAGGAAGTAGCCTGAAAAACTACACCCATATTCCCAAAAAATGGACTATGATGTTCTTTTTTTTTTTTTTTGAGGGGGAAGTGGTGTGGGACAATTCTGCAATTCTGTATTCTGTCAATTATGTTTTAAACAAACACTGATTGGCCAGTAACCAGGCAGGAAGTATAGGCAAGACAACCAGACAGGAAGTAGAGGCAGAGCAATGAGAACAGCAGAATTCTGGGAGGGAGGAAGCCTATTCCTCCCCAGTCAGGCTAAGACTCCAAAGAAGGAAGATGTGACCTGCCTCACTGAAAAAGGTACCCATCCATATGGATAACATATACTAAAATAATAGCCTAATATAAGTTATAAGAGTTAATAAGAAGCCTGAGCTAACAGGCCAATCAGTTTATAATTTATGTAGACCTCTGTGTAATTTTCTTTGGGGCTACATGGCTGTGGGACCTGGTTGGAGGACAGAAAATCTCAATATATGTGGTGAATAGTGAATTCCCTCTTTTCAGGCAGATGAATGGAAGTCTTATTTGGCTCACTCCACACTCTGTATTCAAAATATTGCTGAGTTTCTGTTTCATGGATAGGGTTGTTTCCCATGTCTTGCCTAGAAGAGGGCAGAGACACCTGTCTTGTTTCTGTACCTTCCATAAAATTCTCTTTCAAATTCCACTCCAAACTTCAGTAAGAGTGGCTCAAAAATAAATTATTAATTAAGTCTGGCCAACCCTTAAAACACTTTAGCAGACTGTGGTTGCTTTTAGAGTAAAATCCACTGTCAGACAAAGGCTTATAGCTTTCTCAGGCTCATCTTCATCTGTCCCTACTTTCACCATCATTTTCTTCCTCAGCCATATGAAGAATGTCTTATAGTGCATCCTTCCAGTCATGCTGTATCTCCCCTCGGATCACATTTTCTGAGATCAATATGTGAACTGTTTCTCTGTAGACATCATTCCTTCCAAAGCAATGCAAGAAAATACTACAGACTAGGTAGCTTACGAGTAGCAGAAGTTAGTTGTTCAACTTTTAGGGGCTGAAGTCCAAGATGAACACAGTTACCAGGAGGTTGGGTGTCAGTGGCCATAGCTTTACCCTGCGTTTCACTTAGACTGGGTTCTTTTAAGAGGGGAGGCTCAAAGAAGCTCCATGGGTGAATTTTTTTCTTGATAAAGACACTTCCTGTTTTGAAGGTATTCCCTCATGACCTAATCAACTCCTTGAGTCTCTGTGTACTAATGCCATTACACTGGTGCCCTTGCTCAAGGTAACTGGCTTCTAGAGCACATTAAAGGAGGTTCCTGGTAGTTTAAGGGAGGCACCTGGTAAACCAAAACCTATCTTTAGGCCTCTGTTTTCCCAATAACAATCCTCCTGTTTACCTGACTGATGGTCTTAGGCAACCCCTGTGTAAAGGCCATTCGATGATGGAGGAAGGTCATTGGTTAATTATAATAAAGAAACTGCTTGGCCTTCATAGGTTAAAACATAGGTGGGAGGAGTAAACAGTACAGAATGCTGGGAGGAAGAGGAAGTGAGCTCAGAGGCCATGTTCCCCTCTCCCGGGCAGACTCGATAGCTCTGCTCTCTGAGGCACATGCCATGAAGCTCTGACCCAGGATGGACATAGGCTAGAATCTTGCTGGTAAGTGCACCTTGGGGTGCTACACACATTATTAGAAATGGGATAGTCCAGGTGCGAGTGTTAGCTGAGAAGAGGCTAGATATAATGGGCCAAGCAGTGTTTAAAAGAATACAGTTTGTGTGTTGTTATTTCGGGTAAAGCTAGCCGGATGCGGGAGCCAGGGCAGCCGGAATGCAACCTGCAGCTCCCACAACAATTCGACTCCACAGGGGTCACGACCCACCGGTTAAGAACTGTTGACCAAGACCCTCCAGCAGTCTCCTTCCTACTCTTCAAGTGTAAGTGGAACAAACCTCTGAAAAGATACACTGGCTTGGTAAATGCAGTTTCCTTTCCAGCATTTTCTGGGAAATTTTCATTGAGTTGTGCTTGTAACTATTTTTATTACTAATGTGAGTGGCTGGAAAGTCTGGAGTGTAGAGACGGAGGAGCTCATCCGAGTGTTCCTGAGCTTTAGTGCCAAACAAGAGAGGAGTAGGCATAGGAAGAGAAGGCCTTAGCATTAAACTGCTTCCTTGAAGGGAGTGTTCTCTTGGCCGCTCCTTAAATAGAACTTTACTCAGACACCTGACAGGAAAATTACAGTCCCAACTCCTGCTTGTGTGTCTCTCTGTTTTTCCTTCAATATCTGTGTGGACTATCCATGTCAGGACAGATGGGATTCAATTCATTGTTCATTTCTGCCTATTCAAATAGTGTTTCCTCCTACATAATCAACTCCCATCTTCCCTGACTGTTTTAGTTTTCTACGTTTCTTGATGACTTCTTACTTTTGTCTGCCAGTAAGATACTGGAGAAGAGGCATTTATACCATTACCCGAACTACAGGTTTTATTGTAGTGGAATGCATCGAGATGTAGGGAGGATTGAGAGATGGCTATAGTCACCAAGAAGGGAGATGACTAGAATTCACAGCGAAGGCTTGACTCTGGAAAGGAAGAAGAAAAAGAGGACATTTTTAATGGAAACATTGTTTCTGTTTTTTGTATAGTTTGTGTTTTACATGTTTTCACTGCGTAAAAACAAGGCAGCCTTAAATGAGAAAGTTGCTCTTCAGATTATTGAATCTACATGCATGTGAAACCCTGTTCCAGTAGTTGGTTCTAGCTAGTTGATGTGCTGAGTCTGGCTAGAACAATTGATAGGGCTCTTACCTGGGAGCTGGCCATCTCTGTGCCTATCTTGTGATAGAGATTTTATTTTAGTGGTATTTATTGTAACAAAGTTTCCCCTGAAGCAAGTCAAGCTCTATCTGCTGATTCTGGCTAGGTATTTTATAGCCTGTGTGTCTTCATGATGATTATTCATTTATTAATGTGCTAAAGAGGGAAGACGTTCCCATTAACAGAAGATGGTAAAAAAAGGTTGTGACATTGGGCAATCAGACCTTTAATGGAGATGGAAAATGCATCAAACATCTTCCTTTCATTTGTCAGAGTGAGATTCATTTTGAAAAAACATAGTGCTCAACTCTACTCACAGGTACTGAAATATGACTTTTCAGGCAGGCCAGTTTGAGTTCTAATTGCATTTAAGTATCGGGTATGGAATCACTTAACCTGAACTGTACTATAGACAATTTACAAACAAATTTCCTCTCAAGAAAAAAATGTAAAAAGAAAAATATGTAATAATTTTTTTTAATGTAGTACAGACAGGGACTTAAAGCAGGTCTCAAAACCAAAAAGATAAATCTAGAGAAATGGAAAGAAAATAGAATTAAATCTTAAATAGCTGTATTACTGGACTCAGGAGTTCCCAATTCAGAAGAATCCATTCAACTACCAAATGCTAATAATTGTATATCTGCCTGCCCATGTTTCTGTTAGTATCTGTGACTAATCATTGTTCATATAGAAACAGAAGTCAGATGCTGGTTTTGCCTTCTCGGCTGTCTTAGGCAGATTTCTGGCAAAATCCAAAAGCAGAGACTACAAATGACTGGAAGAGGAGATGATTGGGGAATGATAACAAGTCAGGTGAGCATCAGATAGTCATAAAAGGGAAGAAGAAATGTGTCATTATTTCCTATTCTCTGCAAAATGTCTCCTATTCTTTGCAAAATAGACCTGGACTTTACCTTGTAAGCTCAATTTAAGAGACACAATTAATATGTCTCAAAAATGCCTTAAAATCTGAATGTCCCTTCTTTGTTGTACAAATTTAATTTTAGAAATGTATTTGTAGCAAAGTGACAAGACACATGTAAAAACACAGATGTATTGAAGTTCATTGCAATTCTTTACAGAAAAACATTGGGGAAAAGTTAGAAACAACATTGATTAAATAAATTATAGCATATGATTAAATTGAATAGAGTGCAGTCCTTAAAATACCTTGTATTCTATTTGATAATAATTCTGTATGATCAAAATTGTATTACTATATAAGAGGAAAAGGATTGTAAAACAATGGAAAAATGGATAAAGAAAGTGTGGAATACGTACACATTAGAGTACTACTCAGCGGTAAAAAAACAATAACATCTTGAAATTTGCCTGCAAATGGATGGAAATAGAAAACACTATTCTGAGTGAGGTAACCCAGACCCAAAAAGATGAATTTGGTATGTACTCACTCATAAGTGGATTCTAGACATAAATAAAGGTCAGTGAGCCTATAATTCGTGATCCTAGAGAAGTTAAATAAGAAGGTGAACCCAAAGAAAAACATATAGTTATCCTCCTGGATATTGGAAGTAGACTAGATTCCCAGGCAAAAATTGGGATCTTGGGGGTGGATGTAGGGTGTAGGTAAGGGGAGATAGGGAGAGAAAAGTAAGGAGGGGAGGATGGGGAGACCCTGGGGGAATGGGATGGTTGGGATGAAGGAAGGGTGGATATGGGAGCAGGGAAGTATATATCTTAATTAAGGGAGCCATTTTAGGGTTGGCAAGAGACTTGCCTCTAGAGGGGTTCCCAGGTATCCATGGAGATATTCCCAGCTAGTTCCTTGGGCAGCTGAGGAGAGGGAGCCTGAAATGGCCCTATCCTATAGCCATACTGATGAATATCTTGCATATCACCATAGAAGCTTCATCTGGCGATGGATGGAGATAGAGACAGAGACCCACATTGGAGTGCTGGACTGAGCTCCCAAGGCCCTAATGAGGAGTTGAAGGAAGGAGAACATGAGCAAGGAAGTCAGGACTGCCAGGGTGTGCCCACCCACTGAGACAGTGGGACTGATCTAATGGGAGCTCACCAAGGCCAGCTCGACTGGAACTGAAAAAGCATGGGATCAAACTGGACTCTCTGAATGTGGAGGACAATGAGGGCTGACTGAGAATCCAAGGACAATGGCACTGGGTTTTGATCTTACTGCATGTACTGGCTTTGAGAGAGCCTATTCTGTTTAGATGCGCATCTTCCTGGACCTGGGTGGAGGGGGGAGGACCTTGGACTTCCCACAGGGCAGGGAACCCTGACTGTTCTTTGGACTGGAGAGGGAGGGGGAGGGGAGTGGGGTGGAGGGAGAAGGAAATGGGAGGTGGGGAGGAGGCAGAAATTTTTAATAAAAATAAGTAAAAAAAAATATATGCAAAGAATTACCAAGAAATATTGTTTTCTAAGTGATGTTGTTACTTCATTTTTTTCCTGCCTTCTGCATGCATTGGTTTTCATTGACATAAAATGCCTGGAGAGATCATGGACCCTAGAAGAGAACTTCCTACTTACTGCCACTTTACTAAACCAGCATCATTCCTAACTTCATCCTTAATACGTATTTTTTATCCACAAATAAATGTAACTTTCACTTCTCATAAAGAAGCTTCTTCTTCTTTTTTTTTGGAAGGAAGCAGAGACTATTACAGAAGGCCACAATTAGTAAAAACTCAGAGAAATACTGGCCATAGGGTACCCAACCCCAACTGACAGATCTACAACACAATCCCTATACCTACAACTCAGGGAACATTACGGAAGGGGGAGTGGAAATATTTAAAAAGCCAGAGGACTAGGATGGTTTCTGATGAACAGTGTCTTCCAGTCATGACTATGAAGCTATACCTATGAAATCTCAACAATATGGAAGTCTTCATTAGACTTGTACAATGATACCACCAGTGGATATCCCGATATGGATGGGGAACAACTCACAAGGCTCCACTCCTACTTTAAGACTTATGGGCAATTAATGGCTGATGAAAGAGGCAGAATCAGTCTTCTTTAGGGAAGAGATTCATGACAGGTATTTAGTCCTAAGTGGTCAGCTTTAAACATACAACATATGAACACAAAATGCATTTAGCAGCTGTTGTTATTATTTTCTATATGTATGTATGTATGTATGTATGTATGTATGTATGTATGTATCTATCTATCTATCTATCCATCTATCTATCTATCTATCTATCTATCTATCTATCTATCTATCTATCATCTATATTTGATAGTAATTAAAGAAAAAAGGTCATGAATTTAAGAAAGAGTAAGGAGAACCCTAGAGGAATTAGAGGAAGGACAGCGAGGAGTGAAAATATTGCAAATACAGTACTCATGTGTGAAAGTCTTGAAAATTTAAAGATGAAAATTAAATTAAAATTTAAAAAGTAAAATGAATAAAACAAACTTTAGAATAATGGTATCATTGCCAGGGCAACACTGATTTTGGGGTACTATTTTATGGTTAGCACAAATTACTTATGCAGTTTTCTTTATTTTTTATTTTATATTTCATTTTCTGTGATACTAAATAAAAGCACCAATTTCATGAAGATTTTGAGAGCCTTAAAGAAGGCTAAGTGTTTGAAATGACCTGGCACAGTGTTCCTCATGCTCATGAGTTCAATAGATACTGTGTGTGCATCTGAATGAGAAATTACATGGGCATCAACAGACTGAGAGATACTTAGATTATGCCATTTTGGTGTTTGAGAAAAAACTGCTTTTCAGATGTAAGCAAAGAGTATTCATACATCTGTTTGAGTAAGGTGACTCTTCCCCTGTGGTTTGGAGGTTCAGTGAAACAGAAAGATTGATCTGGGCACTAACTTTCACCAGCAGATGCCAGAGTTCATGGCTACCTTTATGAGAAGTCAGAGAGATAGAGATGGATAGACAAATTAGATAGATAGATAGATAGATAGATAGATAGATAGATAGATAGATAGATAGATAGAACTGCAAGACATGGTTTGCTCATTCCTTGTTAAAATGGGGAATACCAACCAAAAATAATTTTCTTTAAATGCTATTATTAACAAAGCCTAAGAATTTTGAGCAAATAGATGTTTAAAAAGAAATTTATTTTCTAAAGTGTAACTGGGACAATGCAACTTGCCAAATTGCTATATATTCCTTTTCCAAGACAAAGATATTGTCTATTCTCTATTGCTCTCCATTGGTAACTGGAAGATGCTCCAGCAAATGAAGAACAAATGACACTTCTGAGCTGGGGCAGAGTGGTTTACTGAGTCACTTAATAAATATTTATAAAGCATCTACAAAGTGGAATACTGTGTGGTTGGTACTAGTTATAATTGGATTAGAACTACCATCCTCAAGCAATTTTACATGATAAAGACAAATTAAAGCTGATTGTCTAACCAACCTCATCGCCATTTCACCTTCTCTTAAGAGTGAGTTGCATATTCTGTACAACAAAGTAGTGCATTGGTTTCTAATGCTTTAAAATATAGAATACAGTATGTTCCTGACGACTAAATGGATGAAGAATTTGAAACTGTTTCAAGCTCTTTTTGTAGCTAGAATGTTATGGGAAATTTTTTTTTAATGCAAGGCTGTAAAACGTCTTTTTCTTTATTATTGCTTTCTTCATGAAGAGGTCTTAGAAATAAATGTCATGAATGAAAAACCAAAATGCTCAGATTTTTTAAGTCCATTCATCTTTGTTTGAAGTTTTTCTTTTCTTTTTTTCTCTTTTTTTTCATTTTGTGGTATGTTAATTTTGATCTCCTGGGTGTATGCTTAAATATTATTGCAGTATTACAAATATACAAGTTATTTCCTTGTGTTCTTAAGTTGTTACCTATCTACTTTACTTTTCAAAACCAATTTAAATGCACATCTTTCAACTCCTTAATCTAAGCAAGTTGCTTGTTGCTTCTATCCTCTCAACTCTTGAGTAATAGTTATTGGATCCAAAATGGAGAACATTGGCCTGTATCAAATGCTGTGGGCAAGATTCTCCTCTCACATGGCTGTGCCAGTGCACCTGAGATCCTATCAGCAACATACTCTGTTCTCTATATTCTGGCATCTCTTGGCCACCATCTGCCACGCCAGGTCCAACACACTTCGTTGATGACTTAGTGAAGAACGTGGGCTTATATTTGCCGAAAACAAAAGTAAAACATAAGAATTTGAAGAACCACATTATAGTTTACAAAATAATGAAAGCCTAAATGTTTAGCTCATGCATTCCTGATTCCTTTCAGAATTCTTATCATGATCTGACACTGACTTCCTCCTTCTGGTCTGCTTCTAATGTGTTTAAAGCCATACTCTCCATTTCTGGATCATATCAAGTTCACTTCCTACCCATGATATTTGCTCCTTCTGTTGGTCCTTTTTTTCTAGAATGATCTACTCTTCTTTCCTGAACCCTGCTACACCCATATTACTATCACCAGCTGTCAGTTCACACCCCATTTTCTTTGGGATTTGTTCCCTGACTTTTCGGACCAAGGTCTTTTCTTAATCATGTTTTTCTGACATGGAAAGAAGCTAGTATAATTGAAGCAAATGCAATAAGAGTGACATCTAATGTGAGATTCGACAGGTAGGTGGTGGACAGATGAAGCAGGGCCTTATTGGCAGAGGCACTGATAATTTGGTTAGTAGTAGGATAAGAGCAATAGAAAGACATTAAAGAGAATCACAGAGATCATACTTGATGTGCTGGATAGATTTATGTGATCTTGACACAAGCTAGAGTCACTGGGTAAGAAGGAAACTCATTTGAGAAAATGATCCTATCATATGGCCTATCATGCATTTTCCTGATTGATGGTGGATGTGGGAGGGTCCAGCTTACTGTGGGTGGTGCCACCCCTGGGCCAGTTGTAAATAAAGCAGGTGCTATAATAAAGCAGGTTGAGCAAGCCATGGAGAGCAAGCCAGTAAGCACCCTCCTCTATGATCACTGCATCAGTTTCTGCCTCCAAGTTTCCTGGATGATGGACTACAAATTATAAGATGTAATAAAACCTTTCCTCCATAAGTTACTTTAGGTAATGGTATTTTCTCACAGCAATAGAAATCCTACCTAAAAAAGAAAAGAAACCCCAACTAAGACACTTGGGTTTTAATAACAGCAACAATGAATCACATTGATTAGGGAGAACTGTGAAGAATATTCACAAAAGCAATTGGGTATAAAAGAATAATTATAGTCTATACAGGAGAAAATGGTCGCTCAGACTAAACTGGTAACAGTGGAGCAGAGGGAGATTAGTTAATAAATAAATAAAGTAAGATCATAAACCCTCTTGAAGGATTAGAGTTAGAAAGTGAAAGAAATAGTGTCTGAGATTATGCCTGGCTTGTGCAATTTGTTGACTGATAGGAGATGAGCCTCTATTGATATGCTTGCGTGGACGAAGAACTGGGTAGAAAGTTAGTGATGAGTGTGGTAAGGTTGTGGGGTAACTTCAGACTTTTAGTTCTAAACTAGTCTGTGCTAGGGAGAATGCTCTATTATACAATTACAGCATCATAATTATAGCTTTCCGTTAGTGAACATGCACTTGTGCCAGGCACTCTTCTACGTGCCTTACATATATTAGCTTTCTTAGACATCAATAAATGATAATGTTTATGATTCCATCATGATCATTATCATTATTGTAATATATAGAGCCTGTCTTGCTGGACAGGGTTTTAAACACAAGCAATTTATTTCTAGCCAATTCTTCTTCTTGTAGACTTTATATAGGCAACTATCCTATACCATAGGCACATTCTTCTGAGAAATCACAAAGTGACAAATGAGACAGCTGTCATTAGTTCTATCTTATTCCTGAGGGGCTTGATTTTTGTATGTCTGTAACAAATTTATAAACCTGCTTTTAAACTGACTTGCTTTTATCTGGTGATTGACAATTAACTTCATTTGGTTAAAGTGATTATATCTAACATTATCCCCTAATGTTTTGCCTTATTTTCTAAGGCTATATATAAAGCAACTAATGCATTCTTATCCAGTCTAGAAAATAACTTAAGTTAAAAGTGAAATGTCATTTTTTTTGAGAGTTCAGCTGAACTGCGAAACCCAGCCGACAGCTTTTTAAAAATCTTTTAGATATGTCTTTTTAGACTTTGCTTAAGCATATGAGTGTGTTTCTGCGTGTCGGTATGTACACTTGGGTGCAGGTGCCCATGGATGCCAGAAAGGGGTGTCAGATCTCTTGTGGGATTACTGGCATTTGTGAGTCACGCAAAGTGGGTGACTGAACTGAAGTTGAGGCTTCTGGAGAGACAACATGCCTTGAACCACATCTCTCCAGCCATATTTTATCTTCAAATGTAAATGTATGAACTGGAGGCAGCATCTTCCTCTGGCCTACATACTCACAAACTGAATACCTCAACGTGATTGTGCGTATCTTATTTTGCAGGCACCACAAGATTTTTGTGTCAATATACTGTGATGAAATACCAAGGTGCAAGAAGTTAGCCTAGGTAGTGTAGAAATTGAATCAAATAGGCAGGTTGTGTGTTAATGTCAGGTGTGGCAGTCAGTACCATTTTTGTTTCATTTTGAAATAGAATTTGTCTAAGATATGAAGAACAAAAATGACTTATTTTGCTAAACAAAGTCACGCTTCTGTGTGGCTGGTAAGGTGGCTCAATATGTAAAGATGCTGACTGCAAAAGCTTGTGGCCTGAGTCTCATTTCCAAAGCCCACACATGGAAGGATAAACCCTATTTTTTACCTCCACCCACAAATGCTGTATCACCATCTGCATGCACATGTACATACAAGTATATGGTAGGGCTGGGAGTGAGGAATGGGAAGGGGGATATATGATATAAGTGAGTGAGGAAGGGGAAGGGGGATATATGATATAATTATAATATTAAAAATAAAAGGGATATTTTTTAAAAAGGAACAAATGAAGAAAGAAAATATCATTAGGAAGTATCCATTACACTGGGCAGGCAATAGTATTTCTTTCTTTTTCAGCTTGACTTTAGGTGGAAACATTTGAGCAAATACAAACAGAAGATGTCAGAGACATGGACATACATTATTATAGTGACTTCTGACAACTATTTTGTTTGGTTTCAAGGTCTATTGTAGTGATCTCAGTACTTTAAATAATATCAAGTATAATGGAACAGTAAATAAGACATGACCCAAAGAATGGACACACTGGGTGATAAATGAGATTTCAGATTCAAAACAATTTGTGAAGCTCAACTTAGGCTTATTAGACATGTTCACCGGCATTCATCAGACAACCAGGAAATCCTTCTGCAAATGAGTTGCCAAAGACACACTTGTTGGGATTTATATGCAGGGAAAGTTCCTCCATCCACAGAGGAAAAGATGATACAGGAAGCCGCATGACGGTCGCTGCCAAAACCCAGGATAAACAGTAACTCACAATCGAGCAATTTGCAATCTGTAGTGACAGGAAAAGCTGCTTTAGTTTCTTTGTGATGGCAGTGACACCTTGAAGCTATCCACACTACCAAGGAAGGAAACCAATGGACTCCAAGAGGCAGCCTGTGCCCTTGCTCCAAAGTTGATCTGCCCAGCTAGGCAAATGCACGTGGGAGATTTGACTTTGCAGTTTCCACTGATCCAGATGGTGCTGTCCAAAGCCAGCATCTCTGGACTACTGGAGCAGTATGGAGAAGCTTGCAGCTCCTCCTGTATCAAATACTGGCTCCTGCAGCAGGCAAGAGATGGAAGCTCGCCAAATGTTTCCAGCCAAAATCCTACTGAATCTTCTTTCTCACTTTCATCCAAGTCTTGACTTGAAATATTAGAGTTGTAAAATAAGAATTAAGAAGAAACTTGTTATTTTTCTCATTTTAAAGACTATTTATGAGGCTTTGAATAATGACATCATCAGAAATTAAACTTTACAAGAAAATCTCTTTACGTACATTTTCCTTCTAATTGCAGTTGATATAGAGATAAACAGTTGAGTAGGAATCAAAGAATACAAACTTGTTCGTACATGCTTTCCTTTAACTGACAAACAAGCCTATCAGAATCTTACTTGGTTTTACAGTTCATAATGTCTGCTCTTGTCACCGGAACTGAGATTAGTAGGTGACTTTCATCATACCATAAGGATTTCAACTTATACCTTTCAAAATGGCCTTTGCTTTGTTTCTTGATCCCATGAACTTTATATTATGCCTGGTCAATCACTTTTACCAGACAAAAAGCGCCCTAGCAGACAGGGGCTATGCCTTGCTAAGTTTTGTTGCCTTCTAGTCTCCCTTCCCCTGGTCCAGCTGAGTGCTTTGCAGAGTAAACACTTGACAGTATTTGCTAAAGGTAGATGACATTTTATTCCAGTCACTTATTTTCTGCTTCAAGTCAGCTCCTTCAACAAACAAACAAGCTTAAAACCCAAACGTCTCCTATGTCACATACTATGAGAGTTAAGCATTTCTCTGTAATGCTTGGCATTTCTCAAAAATGGTGTCATGAGAAGAGACAGGAAAAAGTTGTCATCATGTGGTCCAGATTGGTGCTTAATTTTCTTTAATTACATTGCTACATTCTCTTTTCTTTACCCCAATATCTTCAGGGTTTATACTAATGATGATGATCTATTCACTTTCTTGGTTGAAAAGAGACATTATCATTACTATGAATTTACTAAGATTAAATAGCATGGTATTCATCATTAGTTTGAACACCATTATTATGATGAGAAATTACACCCACCAATCATGTAGGTATTTATTTAGCCCAGTTTTAAATTCACCTCCTTTCAGGGCCCTCAGTGATTGTTTTGACTTATGCATTTTTTTTCCTTTTCTTGGGTTTTTTGAGACAGGTTTTCTGTAGCTCTGGCTTTCTTGAAACTTGCTCTGTGGACCAGGCTGGCCTGAAACGCAAAGATCTGCCTGCCGCTGCCTCCCAAGTGCTGGGATTAAAGGTATGCATCACCACCACCACCTGGCTAGTTATTTATCCTTTTGTGACGGGGGGGGGGGGGGGATTGAGACAGAGTTTTTCTATGTAGCCCCGGGTATCCTGGAAGTCACTCTGTAGACTAGGCTGCCTTTGAATTCAGAGACCTGCCTCCCGAGTGCTAGGGTTTAGGAGTGCCACGACTGCCCTGTGACATATTTTTACTCGACTACCTAGACTTTCAGTTCTCTATTTTTGTCATCTTGCCCATTTCTCCTAGAAGAAAGGCTTCTATAGCTGCCATTGCTCCATGTATGTGACTCTGGAATCAGTTTGTCTGTCCTACTTCTCGCCATCTTTCACTAATCAATTTGATACTTGTGGTCCGATGGCCTGATGTAGTCTCTAATCCAACATGTTGAAAATTAAACTCACATGTTTCCTTAAAATTAACATTATTTTTCACTCATTCCTTTCTTTTAGGCACATAGACTTAAATTTCTTTGTAGCCTTTGACTATTTTCTTTTATCTTCCTCCTTCATACTCAGTTATATCTGTCATATACTTGCTTCTCTCATTTTTTTCCTGTTTTATCCAATTTGTCTGCAAATTCCATGATTTCATGTCTCTTTACAGCTAAATAATATTCTACTGTATATATGAGCCCCATGCTCATCATCCATTCCTCACTTGATGGTATCATGGCTGATCCCATTTCCTAACTAGTGTGAAGAGAGTGCCAATAAACATGGGGGTGCAAGTGTCTAAATAGTAAGAGAAGGTTCTTATCTCAGTGGGTAGTGTTAGTACAGAGATACATACTCCAGTGTGCTCAGAATGCAGTGACTGGATGCGCACAGCTGTGTAGAGGTCCCCTGCACCACCTTCAAAGTTTAGAAACATCAGTCAAAAAAAAAAGATGGAAAGAATATAGGAGCCAGAGGATGGGGAGGAGTGAGGAAAGATGTTGTTCTCTAAACATGACATCACTGTTGCACTGTTGAACTCAACAGTTATGGTGACCAACACAAGAGTTACACGGGATCAAGTCAGTTAAAAATTAAATCACTGGTAGAATATAGCTTTTAAGAGCTTCTCTCTAGCTGAAGAACTACTGGTAATTGATGGCTACAGGGACAGTAAGTTTTCTTTGTAGGGGAGCTGTCTATAAATAGGTAGCCCATGCTCTCATGGATGGCTGATCCAAACATAGATGAGCAGCACTTATTCTATTCAGTGGGTTAGCAAATAAAAATGAGGACATGAACTGTGTTGGGAAAGCCTGAACAAGTTTGAAACGGAGAACTGAACTGGGAGTCAATATGATCAAGACACATGGTATACATGTATGAAAATTTCAAGGAATGGAATTTTTCCTTCCCATTTGCCTCTGTTGCGAGTGTCCTAATCTAACACTTATCAGCTCAAATTTAGTCTGCTTCAGTGATTTCCTACCCTTTGACTTAAGTCTCAAATGTCATTTCCCTTGAACCAATTATCTCTCCACTAACTCATTAATCTTTTGAAAATGCTGTGATATTACATTTTTTTTTTGTTCAAAACTTTCCTAGGCATGACTCTTCAAGTGGTTTATCACGATCTTCTGAAGTGAAGCTAAGACTCTTTGACATGACTGACAAGACATATCTAAACTGCAAGGAGGCCCTAAATACATCACACGATTCTCCCACAAAAATCCAGAGAATGTAGTCAGTGTACCCCCAGCGTGTTCAGTGTATTCTCTTGCTTGTACCTTTGTCTTTGCTGTTGAGTCTGCTAGAAGCACTATCAGTTTGAGCTACAGTAATGAAAGCAACAGTATTAACTAACAGTGCTAATGCTGTAGCAAAGCTAAGTGTACACTTTAGCCATCTCTGATAACGGAATAATGTATCTGTTTGATCACTTACAATTAATTGTGAAAATAGTAAAAACAAAACAAACAAAAGAAAACCAATCCTAACTAATCTTCATGGCACGCAAAGCATAAAACAGCAAACCCCTTCCAGTTTCTGTGATAATATATCTGAATAAAAGGCAGTACTTGATGGTTCATTTCTAAAGTCCTTTGTCTACACATTGGAAGTATAAAGATGGTTGGCAACATCTCATTCTGAATATAGCCAAGAGGACACAGTTTCATGGTTATAATCAGCCTTCACGCCGAAACTGTGTGCTATTTACTGCAGCAAGTGTGCAATTAGAATTATCCATAAAATACATAAGTCAGGGAGCTTGAGTCCATATTAGCAGAAAACTTAGTGAGGAGAGAAGAAATAAAAACAATGTACTAGGTTGAAAATAATCACTTCCTTATTTTTTTAAAATAAAAGTATAGTGGATTTGAAAAATAATAGTAAAGCTCTCCTGTGGCAAAGTTCAGGGTCTCCATGTCCCCTAGCATAAGAAATTCCAGATTTCTTGATTTGTCTTCATGATTATGAGGAAAAGGGAAGAAGCAAGGAAAACAAATAGCCAAAAGTGTATTAGCTGTCATGCATTTGGTTGTAAACAACTTAACTTCACTAAAATACCATAAATATAAAAGAATTTATTGGAAGAAACACGGCATCTCAAGGAAACCCAAAGTAGACAACACAGTTTGTCCCTCATGAGAAACTAGAAACACTCACTGGGAAGCTGTTAAGAAATTGAGCAGCCACCTCCCCCTTACCAGGTTGAGTTTCATGATATCAGGAAATACAACATTGCAGTCTCCATATAGCTTCTGGATTTCTGGAGTTTTCATTTAACTGAATGTCAGACGCCAGTTTCATACTTCTGCATTCCAAGTTCAAATTGCTAGAAGAATCCAATTGGCATACACTAAGGTAAGCGTTTTTCTTCATCTGATCAGCTATGGCTTAGGTGATGGCCCAGGAGAAAAATCAGCTCAGCAGAGGTCAAACATTTCTACATGTTCAATTATCTTTGGCTCAGTGGGAGAAGTTGTTATGGGTTATGTGGTACATACACAGCAGCTGGGGCCTACCCCTATTGGGAGATAGTAGATAATGGTGTCATAAGATGGAAAGAAACCCTTAAACATAAATATTATTGATATAGGCAAAGCAAATAGAAGAGTTAAGAAAGTAGAGGAAAATAAAACAAACACAGGAAGAAATCTAACCATCTTAGTATTATACAGTCATTTAATTTTCATATATTTAATATACAATTCAGTGCAATTGCTACTTCTCACTGTTTTATTATTTATTGTTACCATTCTGCTTATATTATCTGATAAGACTTTTAAAAACTTGATTCTGAATGATTTATGTGTAATTATAATTCAATAGCAGTTTATTACACACCTAATCTAATTTTCCATCCTAAATAAAACATCTAAATGAAAATCTAAATAGGCCCTTTATATATTCATTAACACAATATGTAAAATCAAGATGGTACCTAGAATTCTGTATGCAATGGCCTACTTTGTTGAGGCAGAGTTTATCAATTAACATCCAGTTCTCTTACATTTTTTAAAGTGTCCATATCCATTAGCTGGAATTAAAATGACATATTTATAAGATTAAATAGTTTTGCATATCATCTCATAGCATCTATATTTTATCGTGCTCCTGTTTGAAAATGCTTTCTTTTCTTTCAGACTCATTACAAGTGTATTTTTAATCAAGTAAATTGCTGCATCATCTTTCAGTTCTTCTAACAATATTCTTGGAAAGGTCACTATGAATTTTGACACTAGACATTGACATTTACTGTCAGTCTTACAGGGCAGTCAAACTGTCTGGCCAGATGTTAGAAAGGTATCTGGCAAGGTATGGGAGCAGAGGAGCTGTGAGGCTTACTAAAAGTTGGCTTTGTAATAGATAATAGAAAAAAATAGAGAAGATGGTGGTATTTTGTCAATCACATTCAAATGTCAGTATGTCTCGAAGAGACAGCTAATATACAAATGGGATTCTCTTAGGGTGAGGGTTTTGGAGTTGATGAAGGTGCAAATGAAACATTTGTATCGAAGCTCTCTAGTTAGTTCATCATGCCCAAGTTGATGACATGCATGGAGAAGATCTGTTCTGGTATTTGAATAAACATAGGTTCTAGTTCAGGGTGAAATATTTATGGGCAAAATATCTATGCTTCTTTGAGCAAAGAAGATGAGTCTCAGTTTTTTCATTGTGAACATAGTACAGGATGATGTGGTCTTTAAGGTACTGCATTATTTAATTATGCATTACTGTAATGAAATAATGAGATAACTCATGTATGGAGAGAAAATGTTTATTCTGGATCTCATTTATGGATATATTACACTCCATGATTGTTTGATGTGATTGCTGTGGGCATACAAAACCACTCAACTAATGGCCAGGAAGGAAACAGAGAGGAAGATGGGCCTAGGTGTTACTATCTCCTTTGGAAGAATGTAATAGTCCCAAAGAATTCCACAATAGTCTTTAATGAAGTATAACAAAGGTCTATTTCAGGATATACTCACAGTAAGGGTAGTGATCCACAATCATCTACATGCACTGGGAACTGGAACTGAATGCAGCAGAAAAGGAGGACCGTGCATGCTTTTTGTCTGCACTTATAGTACATGAGACCACCCCTAAAGTGGGCCGATATCTTAAAGGCTGTTGGCTGAAGGAGTTCCTACAACAGAAGAATATCACCAATGATGTGAAGATCTTTCATAAAGGCACTTTGGTTCCAACACTTTACAGTAGCAACACCGTAGGGAGCAAGTTTTTAAGATGGGATCTTCTGTGATATTCTGCATCCACATGAGGGCAGATATCTTTCAGCAATTTGATCCTATGCTTTACTCACAATAATTTTTGATTATATTAATTTAGGCAATTTCATACTGCCAGGGTGGAATTAGCAAATAGTATGATTACAGGGTACCTGTAAGCCATAGATACTGATGTTCACCCTTAATCCCAGCATTTCAGCGGCAGAGGCAGATGAATCTCTGTGAGTTTGAGACCAGTCTGGTAAATGTAGAGTTCCAGGACATTCAGGACTACATAAAGAGAGCTTGTCTCAAAAGCCAAAACCAAATCAAAGCAAAACATAAGTTTGTTTAGTTTGCTTGTCTTCTGTCTTTACCCCATGATTACATATCTTTATGTTTCTCTGGCTTCCCACTGGTGATTAGAAAAGTATCTTGCAGGAAGAAGTTAAGTACTGCCTGATGAATGAAAATTCATGGGAAAGGTGGCAGCCTAGAAAATGTTCTGTTCCACCTCTTTCTTTTGGCATATCACTGTGTAGTCAGTGGTGGTAAACCAGAGAAGAACATAGCCTGAGGTTGACGATTGTGCAGACCTGAAATATGAATCGAAGGTGATGAGGTTATCCAGTTGTACCCTCTTTCACTCCATCTCAGACAAATTTCAGGATCCGAGATAAGGTTAAAATGGGAAGCAATTTCTAATTTGGAGATAGAAGAACTCATTTTCTAATAGGAAAGCTAAATTATATTAAAAGCAAAACTTTTATTAAAACAGTTCTACCAGAATGAGTCTGATTAAGAAGTAGAGCAATTTTCATCATGTAAATCATGTTTTCAAATTAGATTTAAATAACATACTAATACTTTTATTCATGTTATCCACCATTTAAAAGAAATAAATAATTTGGTTAGCTCTCTGAATCTTCACTAGGTAAAATTCTATCACAATCCCTAAGTAATTGAAACGGGTGATTTTTAGAGCCTCCCAATTACAGACATTCAGTGCAATTATATTTGTAATAAAGTTAGTTTTCACTTACATGTGTCTGTTATTTCTGGTCGATGTGATAATGTTTTAAAAATCTTTTCCTGATGAGCCCTGAATATTAGTGTACCTGTAGAGGGATATTTATTGATACTGTCAGATAAATGTAGAGCCTGCAGAAGAAAGCATGATTATAAATTTTAGTATGTCTATTTATCTTTGTTTTTCTGCCAGCATCAATAAACAATTGTGAATGTTTTTCAGTAACCTATTGACCACAGTACCTTGAGTGGAAGTCTGGGATTTTAAAAATAATTTAATTGAAATATTAATGCAGACATGTTCTACTTAGATAGTAATGCCATAGTAAAGATAGGATTGAACTAGACCAATGCCTCTTAGCATTCTATGAATTATGACCTTTCTTGTTTTGACAGAATAAACATTAAGGGGATTAGGTCCATGTGACTATAAGTCTTTGACCCCTATTTATCCTTAACTTCAGTACTAGGAATGGAAAAATGTGTAATAGCATAAGGAAAGCTTAAAAGCTAATGAATTATTTAACTGATATCTCTATAGATATTTATTCAGTGAGTCCACACATACCCCAGACACTGTGAGAGGCCTTGGGGTTAGGGAGATTAATTGACCTGGTCCTAATTTTCAAAGAGGTCACATTTCCTGTATTAATCTTATAATAATACAGAAAAGGAGAGTTGTAAAATTACTGCGTGTGTGCTCAGGATAGGCTATGAAGTGCATACAGGAAGAGAAAGCAATAGGAGCTGTTTGTGACAATTCTCACTTCAGCCAAATTCGTTCAGTGGCATAGGCCTACAATCAATAAAAGTTATTTTGGAAAAAAAAATGTTCACTTCCTCCTAGTCTCCTGCTCTATTTTCCTGTAAAGAGTTAATTTGCCTCAGCTCTCAGGAGTAAGAGATAGACAGAAACAGAGTGGAACTTGGAAGAAAGAGAGAGAAATCCATTTATTTAAGACCAAAAGCTTTCTTTTAAAGCATGGGCCCTAAGTAGAGTTATTATAAGTCTAATATTGTTCCACTGTATATTTAAAGGTTTGGATCACTTTTAGTTTAATGACAAAAATCTACGTTTGGAAAGGTCAGCCAATGAATTAAACATGTACTGGGTAGACTATCATTTCAAAGATACAATCCAGTGAAGAAGGCAGTGTGCCTGACATACAATGGAATCAGTTTTTTTTTTTTATCTAGTAGATTGTCTTGAAAATGTTTTTAAGAGGAAAGGAGAAAAGAAATGAACTCAGTTTCTTAGGAGTAAATGTAACCTGCAGTTACACTATTATGAAACCCTGTGCTTTAAGAGAAGCATTTAATTGTATAAAAATTAAGATGAGAAGAATGTGTGGAATTATTGAAACAAAAAGGGTCTCACTGATATGGGATCCAAGTGGATGTCATCAAACTGTAGCACATTGTGAGGTTGGAAAGGTTTGTGAGGAAGATTGGATGCTCTTGAGCGTGTTCTGAAGTGGACCAGGATAGAAATCCTGACATCAACAGCCCCAAGTAGCAGAATTGTGTAAAACTCTAGCTGTGATGATCTGACAATGAAATGATTACCAGCGAATCAATCTGATGTGACCAAGACAATCAGGAGAGTTCATTTAAGCACTATCAAGGATCTAGACAATGTGAGGTGATGTCAGAATCATTTCAGATATTACACAATAGTAAGGTAAGGATTTGGGGGAAGTGACACCCTGTCTGCTCAAAGCTATCTTTTGATTCAATTCCCTTATCAATACGAAAAGATATTAATTCCATTGTCACCTAATGTAGAATTAAGTCATATTCATTACCAATGCCAGAGAGGGAGAATGGATACATGGGTGAAACAAAGCTGCTAGTAAACACTGAGTGGAAAAGAAAAAAGTCTAAGTGGGTCTGGGCGTAGAACTCAAGTGCCAAGGGTGTGCCATGCAAGCATGAGGACCCGAGTTTTGATCCCCAACAACTAACCCTGAGGTGGGTAGAGACAGGAGGATCCCTGGAGCTCAATGGCCAGCAAGTATAGCCAAATAGGTGAGCTCCAGGTTTGGAGAGAGATCCTGTATCTAAAACTAAGTTGGGTGAATGGAGAAGATACCCAACCTCGGCTTCTGGCCTCCATGTGCAAACATGTACATACCTGCATGCACACTTAAATGGACGAGGGCACCCCAGACACAAAGAAAGAGAAGCAATGTTTTCCTCCACTGGCCTCCTCTAGCACTATTTGTGAAACAGAAGCAGCTGTAACAATAACAATCTTAATAATAAAGAAGATGGAAACATGGCATATTGAAATATGCAGAAGGGCAGCATTGACATGCAAGCAGGAAGGCCAGGCAGTAAATTCACAACAAAAACTCCTTCAGCACTGCTGGGAGCAGAGTTGGTCCACACACACTCTATGAAGGGAGGCTGTGAATTAGCATTCACAACTGTTTAGGAGAGGACAGTATCTGCTAGTTTGCAAGGCATGAGTGAAAGAGTTCAAAGAGCAGGAGTAGTTTTCTTCTCCTCTTCTTTTGACAGGGTCTTGCTAGGTGCCACAGGCTGGCTTAGAATTTGTCACGTAGGTCACACTGTCCTTGACCTCATCATCCTCTTGATTGCAGGGCTTACAGGGCATGGGCTTTCACAACCAACCCAATGGGAAATCAACAGTTTTCACCTCATACACGTTAGGCCCTCAGCAGTGAAGTGACTTTCTTTCACCAATTCTTTTATGAGGATGCTACTTTAATTGCCTAAATCTACACTTCCCATGCAAAGTGCATCCCTGTCCCCAGTATGGCTCAAATATGTCTCCAATATGGCTGCTTTAAGCAGGAAAATACTTCAGCTGCATTTTGAAGTACGCAAACCACAGTTGACAAACAGTTTACAGTGACAGATTCTTTGTGCTACGGGTGTGTGCAACTGACGAACAGAGAGTTCCCATAGCAAATTGGTGCTTTTTCTTTGAGGTAAAGAGCTCATAAGTTTAAGATAATTTACCTCTTCCAGGAAGACCATTTTGCTCTCTGAAGGAATAATTTAGTTCAAAAGGGTACCAATTCAGTATCATTAAGCCTTTCAGGAGCTACATTTTTCTATTATAAGCAAATCCTGGAGAAGGCAATTTGCCTCAATTAGGTGATCACTTTGAATTCAGGAGGGAGTGTATTTTACTTACCTTACTCATAGTCATCAATTTTCTTTGGATTGCCCAGGTGTGTATAGAACTGTGTTATGCATTATTTTCAAGCTTAATAAAATAAGCCTTAAGTCCCTGGTTCTAAGTGGCATGTGTTCAACCATTGTGCAGCGCATGTCTCCATTCATTGTAAACTGTAGAAGGAGCCTGCTTATTTGTTTCCCGGCTCCCAGACCCAAAATAATCACACAGAAGCTGTATGAATTGCAACACTGCTTGGGCAATGACTCTCGCATATAGCTAGTTCTTACATCTTAAATTTAACCCATTTCTATTAATCTGTGTATTGCCATGTAGTTGTGGCCTACCAGTAAGGTTCCATCTGGTGTCTGTCTCCTTCAGTGGCTACACGGCATCTCCTCAACTCTGCCTACTCTCTCTTTACATCTCTGTTTGGAAATTCCACCTGACTTTACTCGGTTAAGCAATTGGCTGAAAACAGCTTCTTTATTAACCAATGGCAATAAAACATTTTCACAGCATACAGAGGGGAATCCCACATCAGTAAACACATTGGAAGGTCTCAGAACTTACACCCTAGTCTATTGGGGATGTTCATAATGTGATCTTTCATGACAAGGAACAGCCAAGTTTTAGTGTTTGACAGGAAGGTGCCTGAGTAGATAGAGCAGAGCTGGCCTAACTCATAGATGTAGTAAGGACCGACTTTTTTTTTTTTAACAAGTCTGAAAGTACCTTAAATATTAAGCCTTATGAAACCATTAATTACATTTATTATTTAAAAGGCATAATGGGAAGAAATAAAACCAAGAAAAATTTAAGGAAAATATCTAGAATTAGTGCCTAATAAGAAGATCTCTGGATGTCTAAAGAGTAGGTAAAGGTTACTGGTAAGGAATCTATTACTGCAGTGAATTAAAGTGGGAATACAGGAAATGTGCTGGAGGAAAGCAAAAATCATTAGGGTGCAGCAATTTAAACATTAGGCAGTGACCAACAGGCTCCCCTCTTGGCTCCTTGGTATATAGCCTGTCAATAAATCTCCCATTAATCAACACTTATTGTGCCTTGCCTATGGAATGATGGAAGTAGCTGTGTTCTTCTTTGCAGAACCCTGCTAGCTTCAGGTGTACCATTGCATTTCAGTAGCCCCTGGTTGAAATGTTGCTTTGTTTATTTGGATCCCAAATCACTGATCAAACCCTTTACAGATAACCAAACATTACAAGTCTAGTGCTAAAAGAAGGGAGCCCAATCAGAGAAGAGACTGTTGCAAAATAAAAAGCTTTTGTTTCATTGTGTAGCAATGCATCCTATTAAAGGCGCATCTTGTAAGAACAGAATTGGTTTTAAGGGCTACCCAACAACCAAATATTGTATTACCACAGCATAATCATATATAGCTATATTTTAATTTTTAGTTCTTATATTATGTTATATGCATTTATGAAATTAAAAGAAAAGAAAAATCTCTGTGGTGCTAGAATTTTTTAAAAAATACTTTGTTCTCCAGGGTTACATACCTTGGCAACAATTTGGTAACCTAATCATACAAGCTTAATGTTGCTATGTTGCTTTTTTTAGGTAACTTTAAGAAACTAATGTTTTCTCTGCTTTTAGAAATTTACTTATCATAGGACTTTTTATTGCACTAAAACAGAGAATTATATTTATCAAAATAAACCTAAAGGTTTGAAATGTAGCTTAGTTGTAGAGTGCTCAACCAGTGTAGACAGAGTCCTGGATTCAGTCCTTCACACCACACACAAAATGTCCTCCAAACAAGCATACAAACAAAAACTTCTTGAATAATGAATGGCCTGGATGCCTGTAATTTCAGCTACTGAAATGAGAAGATGCTGATTCAAATCTTACCTTGATAACATGGAGAGAAACCCATTCCAAAACAAAGTATATCTGTTTTGTGGTTCATACAATTAGCAGGGTCACAAATTTGGGGTCCAGCCTGGGCTATATAGAGAGACCTTGTTTCAAAATAGAAACAAGACAAACAACTGAATAATTCATGTAATCTAATTTCAGTACTTTTGCTATTCTTGTCCTTTGGCCGTCCACAAAGCTATAAGGTCTCACTTTGGACTTGACTCTTGCCCCAAAGAAAAAACTACATATGTCTGTCTTCTATCTATCTATCTCTACCTACCTATCTACCTACTATCATCTCTCTCTCTCTCTCTCTCTCTCTCTCTCTCTCTCTCTCTCTCTCTCTCTCTCTCTCTCCATCCACCCACCCATCTGTAGAAAAAATGAACTTATTTATGGTTTTACTTCAAATTAGGAACAGAGTCATTCTGGGTTTGTCTCTACCCTGTTCACATGACTGTTAGAGCTTATAGGTGAAATAGTATTAAGTGGGTAAAGGAAGGCATTTGCTGTTCAAGCCTGGTCACCTGAATTCAATCCAAAGCACTCCAGAGTAGAAGGAGGAAACTAATTCTCACAAACTGTATTTAGACCACAGATGCAGGCTGTGGTCCTTGCACCTGTGTGCATGCACACTCAAACAAATGAACAAATCAATATGTAGATAGATAGACAGAGAGACAGACAGACAGACAGACAGATAAAGAAGAGAAGGAACAAGAGCCAGGAAATATGAGGACTTAGATTTAGAGGGAAATCCTGGTGACCTGAGCTGGGAGCTGTTCCTTTCTGAAGGGGCCGTAAGCTAGGTTCTGGAGGTGTGTCACTTGTGTTCGCAATGTGATATTCCCTCCAGAAAATAATAACAGAAAAAAAAGACAAGTTCAAAATGCTCTATTCTTAGGAATCCATTACACTGTCTCTATGGAAAAATCCAAGGCTCCATGACCCAAGAATTTTGGCACAGAAAGATATGCTTTTAATTTATTTTTCTAGCTGATTTCTTGGCAGTTCTAATTTAACCTGAGTTTAAAATACAATTAATTCTTGTTATTTACTATAGTTCCATTTTATGAAGAACTGAACTACTGCTCCTAAAGGAAATGTAAGTTTAGGTTTTTTAAGCCTGTGGTCAAATTTTCATAAAGTAATCAATATATAACCTTGTTTTATGTATATTTCTGCTTAGTAAACTTTATTTAGTAGGTTTTGTTGATTCATTAACATTGGACTCATGGCCAACAGCACTACAGCTTATGCCTGAATGATGCTTAGCTAATGCATGCATTGTTTTCCTCAGAAACATAATAGCTTTCTTGCATTTAGAACACTTGAAACTATTCCAGTATTATTCTTGGGGGACATTCAAGAAACACACACACACACACACACACACACACACACACACACACACGCACCAGAATTACTACAAAAAGCATTGGTTTACAAAATAAGAAGGCAGACTGTCACCTTGTTTTGACTTCATCTGGAAACATGTACATTAAGTAATTCATGATTGTCACTATTCTATACACATCTAGTAATGGCCAGGAGAGCACTGATTGGGTTGGTTTTGGACTCTCAATTCTTTTTCAATGAACAGGCAAATTTACAAGCTTGGAATGTGCAACTAAAGGGGATCAACTCTTTTCTATCATGGAGTAGCTGTGAAGCTATTTTTTTTTGGGGGGGAGGGTATCTGTTTTAATTTTATTTTTGCATTTATATGGGTCTTTATTAATATTTAACAATTCAATGTTTTTAATTTCTTTATTATTTAACAAAGTTTTCATGCAAGCATATATATTATGTTGAGCATATTCCATACTGCCCCCTTCCTCTTCTGTCCCCCTGACATTAGTTTGTTTCCTTGTCCTATTCTACTTCTATGTCATATATACTTAAATGAATTTACAAATCTGCATAAAATCCAGGATCCATAAATGAGAGAAAACATGATATTTGTTTTTCTGAATGGGGTCTGTCTCAGAAAAGAATAAATTGTTAAGAAATACATAAGAATTTGTACTTAAAATTTGCCTTTGGCCATTTCTTTTACTAAATCAGTTTAGAAACAACATTTGATTTTTTTCCCAATTTAGTCAAACGTTGCAGCTGTTTCATGGCCATTTTCTATAGCTCCCAATTACAAATCACAAAGACACATAGGAAGGCAGTAACAGGAAGAAAAATACAGGAAATAAGAGGACTAAAGTAATTTTCTCACACTGCTATGGTCTATCATGAGTTCAAAAAGCTGAGATGCACTTAATCAATGCTTGTTGATGGGACTTGACAATTTCAATTTTACTTTATAGTTTGTAATTGAAAATGGCATGAGAAGCTGGCTGGATGGAAATGTTTATTTGAAGATAATACCATTAAATTAACTCTATGACATACCACAAAGCCATTATTTGGGCCATACTTCATATAACGTCAATTCTGAAGGATTCTGTGTTGGCCAATATGCAAGACATGAACATTTGATGCTTTAGAAAACAAACATGTTCTAACAGGCATTTTTATAAAGCATGCTCTGTTGAGATGTATCATTCGGGTCTGCCACGAGAACATATACTTTGAACTGAGAGGGGGTGAGAAGAAAATAGGGAATGACTTATGAATGGTGCTTTTAAGATCCAGGACAGAAATAACTCCAGTGATATGTGGTCACTCAACAAAGATCAAATGGACTGCTGCCTGAGCTTGGGAGGAAAGAGAAGAAATCTAAAACACTTTGGTCAAAATGTTCTTAAATGGAAAATAATTAATATGTGAACTAGACTAGAAAAAGGAGGAAAAGCAAAAACTGTGGATTTTGAAAACAAAACTTGTACAAGCAAGTGCATTACATAAAGTCATGTGGCATAGCGATTGTTAGGAAGTGAGCAATGTTGCCTTCGCCATGGATAAGTCAAAGTTCAGCTGAAATGGGATGGGAACTGTTTCATGTCTCTTTGAGTTTGGCTTTGGCACAGGAAATTCTGTAACCTTTTTCTCATCTGGTGCTTTTTCCTTCACTCTGTGGCTTCATACATGTGGGTTTGCTTGCTAGGCAACATTTACTTAGAGGAGGAAAAATGAAGAAAAGCAATTATTTTGCTTTTTGTTTTTCTTTTAAGGATGCGAATTTCATCTAGGAATGAAATCATTACAGAAATAACAGGACTTTAAAACTTGTTGGAATTTTCTTTTATATATTTCAAAAGTACGCTTTCTAGAACCAAGATAATCCCCAGGAAAAAGAAAAATGCCTTTCAGAGCATAACATTATACTATCATACATTTCCCTGGGGCGTTTTGGATAGTGGTCATTAAGCTGTTTTGGCCAAACCCAGTAACGTGGTTGTGTCTGATACAGTGTTTCAAAATGTCCAGACCCAAAAAGAGGAACATGGGATGTACTCACTCATATTTGGTTTCTAGCCATAAATAAAGGACATTGAGCTTATAATTCATGTTCCTAGAGAAGCTAAATAAGAAGGTGAATCCAAAGACAAACACATAGGCATCCTCCTGAATATTAACCTTCATCAGGCGATGAAAGGAGACAAAGACAGAGACCCACATTGGAGCACCTGACAGAAATCTCAAGGTCCAAATCAGGAGCAGAAAGAGAGGGAGCACGAGCAAGGAACTCAGGACCACGAGGGGTGCACCCACACACTGAGACAATGGGGATGTTCTATTGGGAACTCACCAAGGCCAGCTGGCCTGGGTCTGAAAAAGCATGGGATAAATCCGGACTAGCTGAACATAGCGGACAATGAGGAATACTGAGAACTCAAGAACAATGGCAGTGGGTTTTTGATCCTACTACACGTACTGGCTTTGTGGATGCCTAGGCAGTTTGGATGCTCACCTTACTAGACCTGGATAGAGGTGGGCGATCCTTGGACTTCCCACAGATCAGGGAACCCTGATTGCTCTTCGAGGAGATGAGGGAGGGGGACTTGATCGGGGGAGGGGGAGGGAAATGGGAGGCGGTTGCGGGGAGGAGGCAGAAATCCTTAATAAATAAATAAATTTAAAAAAAAATGTGCATTCCAGACAAGGAAGAAGAATCATCACTGTAGAGGATCTGGAGACAGCAGACAAAGGCATTTTTAACAACCTCTCCAAAGACATTTGAGCTTTAGAAAACTGATGAGTGATTTAGCTCCCATGGGTGTCTTGGGCTAGAGTACTTGTCTACCTTAAAGGGATTCTTCACTTTTTGTGTTAATTATACAGCTTTACCTCTGAGCAGCATGGGAGTACACTTTTTTTTTCATTGGTGATTCTGTATTGCCCAACTGTGCAGAGACTAGCTATTCACGCTCCCCTCAGAGATCGGGTGAGTTCAGTGTCACCAGAATAAAATGCCAGGAGTTTGGGAAAGGATTGAAAGCTTCAACCAAACGTCCAAGCTGCCCCCAAGAAATAATTATCAGTGGATACTTTCTATGTGCCAGTGTTTTAAACTCTATACATACTAGTTCATTTAATTCTCATAATAGCCCTGTGTGGCAGATGCTCTTATCCTATTTTATCCACAACGAAAAGGGTAAAAACTGAAAAGCAAAACAGAATGTGGTGGTACATGTCTATCTATAATTCTGGCACTTGGAAGGCTGAGGTAGGAGGATTGTAAGTTTGAGACAAACTTGGACAAAATAGGATGGCCATACCCAAACAAATAAAACAAAATAAAATCCAGTGGTAGAGTTGGATTCAACTCTAGTTTTATCCACAGACATTATCATATGAACTGATGAGATTATTTAGTCAGGCATTTTGAGCAGTTTTCAGTACTGATAAATTTTAAGGTAAGTGATAAGACAAATGAAATGTATTGATGTACAGAGTCACATATAACCAAGAAAAATGATAAAGAATCTACACATTAAAAAACAAAGTGTGTGTGTGTGTGTGTGTGTGTGTGTGTATGGTGATAGGGTAATGTGACTGGACAGACAGCCCAGGAATTAACGGCATGTATTATTCTTGCAGAGAATCTGGGTTTGGTTCCAGTCCCAACATGACATCCCATAACCATTCTTAACAACTGTTCCAGGGGATCTAACATCCTTTCCTGGCCTCTGAGGGCATGCACTAGGAGTACACACGGTGCAGACACACACATCCAGGCAAAACATTGTAATTATAAATTAGAAATAAATGCATGTTAAAAAAGTTTCAAAGGAGAATACAAGGACATTCAAAAAGGAGCTTCTAAGTACACAACTTCCATATCACCACAATTTTTCCAAGATCTGGTTCTAGTAATTATCACCAGGATTAAAGTACAAATATGCCTGAAAATTCAGAATCAGTTCAGGGTAGCAAGCTAGAATAAAAAATAAGTTTGTATGGTACAGCATATGTATATTTGTATGTACATAGACATGCTTGTGCATACAGATACATGTATGTGTTCATAGATAAATATATAAATGCCTGTACAACTTCCAGGTACTTACTGGAAAAAGAATACAATACAAATCAGTTCAAAACTGGCAATGAATCACATAAAACCCAAAACTGTCACTTGCTAATTCTTGACTGGAATAACCCAATAACTATAATAAACTTTCTTTTATTTTGAGATAAAAGTTTAGTCATGATGAGATGACTGATAATTGAAACTAATTTTTTAAGTAAGTTTACTCAGCATTAAACAGTTAGCAGGCTCTTTCTCTTTGTACAATCACAGATAGTCCGAGTTGGAGAAAACCTTCAGTATTGGTCAAAACAGCCACCCTTTTGATAATTCAGTGTTAACATCCCACAATTCAGTCACCCCCTTTTCCTCTCGTTTATTCAAATAACTGTCCTGAGCACAGATCAGATACCTTTTCCTATGTAAGATAGACAGAAGAGTTAGGGAAGTACTGTCATTGATTCTAAGGAACATACAGTTTAGTAGAGTGGACAGACAAGCAATTAGATGCTTTGGGAAATGATGGGAAACAATGAGAATGTAAACAGATCAGAGAGTACAGAGCAGAGAAATGGAAAGATAGAGAGATAACTAGTGATTTCATAACCTCCCTCATATTGAATTTTCTGTGTTTTTAGACTCAAATTCAAAGTAGTCCCAAAGATGCAACAAAACCTAGCAGGTTCAAACATAGGCAAGGCCATACCATAACCATTTGTTCCAGAAAACAAATAATGGTTTCCAATGAGAACAACAGAGTGATTATTCATTATCAGTCCTATTAATGGCTGCTGACTCATGCAGAATGGGCTGAGAAAAGAGGTGTTCTCCAGCTGGGACTGCACCATTTTCCATTTGGCATTCCCCCCATATCTATGGTCAGGATTTAACTTTTATTACAGTTCAAAAAACAGTAAACAACAATAAAGAAACCACCACCACTACCATCATCATCAACAACAAAACACCATAGGACATTGGTAGCCTTCGAGTAAAATTTTTTAAATCACATGTGTAAAATTTCAGATATACTGTGTTCTGACAAGCCATGTTGCAAAGGAAAAAAAAATGTCCCACTACTGTCCTTGTACATCATTACTAATGAGGACAGCTTCTGCCATGTCAGTGACATAGGTGCTTTACTTGGGTAGAATCTGTGTCCCAGCTGTGTCATGTGACATAGTTATTTGTATCTCTATAATATGATGTTGTACACTGCATACATTGAGTTATGCGAGACATAAGAGGAGAAAGACCTTTTGTTTCTCTGTGAGAAAAAGTATGTCTCCAAAGCCTTAATTGGGTAGTATGAAATGTTGACATTTTACCCCAACCTGACAGCCAAATCAATGTTATTGAAGGCAGCCTGTAGGCATTCGTGACAAGCTAAGGATTAATACGCTTAGCCAATTTCAAGATGGTTGCAGCATATCAGCAGGCAAGGTGTGTTGGCTTACAAAGCGTTTTTGCAACAGCATCTAAGCCATTTGTTCAGTACAATTAAACTGGTTCAAAGGTCTCAACTGACCACAACTGACTTACTTTACAAAAAACTTCACTAATGATCTCCTCAACTGTTATACTGGTGGGAACATGGAAGTTTCTTCATGCCTATTGGACCTAGTCAAGATGGAGTCACAGTTCAACAGCAGAGGTCTGCATCACAGGCACATGAGTAGATCACCAAATTGACAATGACCAGCATATGCAAATAAAGGTACTTTTGCAGATATATTTCTCACAAAACATCTGTATGTTTTCTATGCCTTTATACTTTCTCTGGTAGTTCTTCCTTTGGTGGAGGTGTGTGGCTAATTGTAGCTAATAGTCAGGGAGCTGATGGATATGGGACACTTTCAGATTGAGTCAATAATTACCTGATAAACACCTTCTATTCCTTTGTCCTCTTTACCCAATGACATTGGGATCATGGCTTCATAGTGGAAAGATTGAGGACCACCTTCATAAAATTAAGAAGTAAATTAGTGATACATTTAGACTTTTTTCAGACGGCTATAAAGGCATTTAAAACTATCCAATTAACAGGAAGATTTTCCATAATTTTGGTCTAGGTCATTGAAAAGGGCATTCAAAACATGTAATCCTGCAAATTCCAAGTGAAAAGGAAAGGTTTATTTATTTTAAAGGTACCAATAAGCTGTAAATGTCAAGATGCTAACCTTGAGGGCAGAGCAAAATACAGAGAAAGGCTTGGAATTGAATCTTTGGTTTTGCAAGCTGCTATTGCGTTCCTATTCTGTGTCCCAGGATTCTATACAGGCTCATCCAGGAGTTAATGATGGGATTGCTAATGTTTTATAAATGTAGACAGCTGCTATCATACCGTAGGTGTAGTTAAAACAAAAAAATCAAACCTATATTTTATTGTATGTAGAATTAGTGATGGATATTTGACACCCCGATTGATATATAAGGAATGGGTGACATGTGACTAGAACTTGTATTTAAATCTCTGTTGTTCCTAGAGATGAGTTGGAGGGGAGGCACATTTCAGCTCAGGCAATGATGGTCATTATCTTATTGCACTTCATTCTTTTCCCACTTGCTCTAAACTAGATCTGTAGTGGAGAAAAGGGTTAATCAATTTTTTAGTAACAAATTATTTGGGACTGACTTGCTTTAAATTAGAATTTCTTATTAAAAGTTCAAGTGTAGCATATTAAAGAAAGTAATTATTGTAAACATAACCTTACCTCATAAGAAGTAATAAAATATTTGGCAGGCTTGTGCTCAGTTTATTCAAATTCGCATGCATTTTTGGTAACTCTATTTTATGTCTTTTTATTTAACTTTATTCGAGAAGGTCTTTGTCAGAAAATCCCATATAAGGTCAAGAATCAGAGCTCATGACATTAATATAGTCACAAGATGAAAATACAACTTCAAGATTCTCCCTCCTCCCACTTGCCTTTATCTACACAAAAATAGGAAGCAATATAGCATTCACAACAGGAGAAATGATGTCATTTTATCTATTGAAGAAGCACAGCTGACTGAGTGAATAACCAGCACTGATAATATGCTAATAAAATAGCCATGGATGGTGTAAAATAGGATTGGCAATAAACTGGTCCCTGACAGAAAGAAAACTGGTATGGAAGACGAATATCTACTGGAGACTTTTTCATTAAATGAGTAGTTCATTGTAATTAAAATTAAAATGAAATAGCTTTCACCAGTAGCTCCTGAGAGAGTTTATCAAGGTAATAAGAGTACCTAGTTTTGATCAAGGAAATTTTATGTCTAGTTAGTTCCTATTCAAATACCACATCTTTTTTCCTATGGAGGAAATACAATATCTCCTTCTTGCTTTTACTTACACTTTTCTCTTCCACTTAATGCAATTCTATTTCTTTTTGTTTATTTTTTATCTGCAGATGGAATGCATTTGTTTTGGGGTTTATGTATCATTGCGTTATATGTGGAATCAAAGAGTAGATGATTCAGATTTTACTTTTTATTTACATGGAAGACAAGAGGATTATAAAAATCCCATAACAGGGACATTTTAGGAATCATAATTATCATTTTTTGTTTGCATTGTTAAAACTTGTAAACCTCCTTTATTCTGGATTTGAATCATCACTTGATTGCATGTGGTTTTTCACTTTCTCTAGAAATAAAGGCAAGATATATTTTGATTTGGGGATGTTCTCTTTTCCAAATTGAAGTTTTTACCTATTGTGCTTGGAGAAGATTTGAGAGAGGCTGGTGGTCCACTGCATCCTACCCCAGACTCTACCTTGAAACACAAACCTACCCTGAGGGGGAACACAGACATAGATTGGATGGGAATACAGGCAACAGCATCCTAGAAGGTGGGTGGGAATGTGAGACTGGAGTGTGTTTCCTTATATAAGGGCTCTCTCAGCATTCCCTATAGCTGTGAGTGTATTTTTTCTATTTGGTGGGCTCTGAAAGGTTATGTAACTCTGGGGATCATAATTTTAGCTAAAATTTCTCCACTTTTACACTTTTTAAGAACCCCCCACATCCCCAAATTCAGGGCCACAAAACAGACTCAAGGCTCCAAGAAATCTGTTGTGTGTGGAATTCCTAAAAACCCTGAAGCTGGGAGGTTGCAAAACCAGAATGCCTGTCTTACCTTCTACCGAGCAGCTTCGAAAAACAGTTTACCCAAAAAACAGTTTCAGGGCCTGCCAAAGCCAGGGCCTTCCCACTCCCTACTCTCCACCACAGAAACTGATTCTCAGACTCTTCGCAAAGCGTTCTTTTGTACCCATGGATATCAAGTAGCAGGGTTTGGGGATGCCAACCTCTAAGATCAATAAAAGTCTGCTCTTGCTGTTTTGAGGTCGAACTGAATCTATTCTTTCATTTTCCTCTGCTATTTCTTATATTATTGACATTTAGTCCGGGACAGTCTCTGCTGAGGGTGTGTGTGTGTGTGTGTTATGATTTGGATCTGAACTCACCCTTAACGGCTCATGTGTTGAAATGTTGGTCCCTAGCTGATGGGCTTTTGTTAAGTGATTGTATCATGAGGGTTCTGATCTCATCAGTGGGGTCATTCACTGGGTTGAGGGATGATGGAAACTGAGGAGGTAGGACCTAGTTGAGGGAATAGTTCCTTAACAAAATGCCCTTAGAGAATATATCTTGTCCAGGGTCCACTTCTGTTTTTTTTCCTGTTCCCCAGCAGCCATGAGCTTTTCTTCATCATGTGCACCACTATCATATAGCTTCCTTTAGTGATGCTCTGTCTCACCACGGGTCCATGGCAAGGGGGCAACATAATTATAGGTAGAAAACTTTGAACTTATAAGTCAAAAATGCATCTTTCATACTTTAAGTTGATTTTCTCAGGTATTTGGTCACGGGAATGGAAAGCCAACTCACTCATGTCGGACTCATGTATCTTTCAGGACATGTAGTTAGTAGCCTTTCTGGTATCTGTTCACTAGGCACAAATTGTGAATCTGTCCTCGGTTTCTGGTGAAAGAAAATATCTTAGGACATGGCAGAATCACCTCTGAGAAGGTCGAAAATTTGCCATGGCTGAGGATCCCTATCTACTTCTGTACAAAAGGTTTGCAGTAGATAAATGTACTCTTATGGCAGAGGAGCATATACATGTCCTTACAACCGAAAATGTTTAACAACTTCCTACTCTATGGGAAAAATCATTTTCATTGATAATAACTTAAAATTAATGGTCAAAAGAGCAAGATTTGCATTTATCACAATTCAAATACCTCCTGACTTTATATGTAATTATGTCAGTAATAGATGAGAAAATATAACATGAAGTATTACAATATGAATAAGAAAAGTTTGCATTAATGCATTTAAGAAGCACATCAATATTTTTTCCAGGAAAATATTTAAAATATAATATTAACTAATATAATTAATAAATAATATAGTTTAGTAACAAAACAATTCCATAGGAAGAGTAAATATTAATATAGGAAGGTGAATTTTAATTTTAATGATACTATTAAAATGCAATAAAATATTTCAGCTGTTAAACACAAGTTTTACTTTCCAAACCAGAAAATTAGATCAAATTCATAACAAAGCTTTTCAGTACTGTAGCAAATACCTGAAAAAAATCAGATTTAAAAAGAAGAATAAAAAGAAGAATGCAGGCTGATGAGATGGCTCAGGGGGTACAGGGGTTTGCTGCACCAACCTGATGACTTGAGTTTGATTCCTGGAATCCATGTAAAGGTGGAAGGAGAGAACTCAATCCACACAAAGGTCTCCTATAACCTTTAGACATACACTGTAGCACATATGTGCCTCAACTTACACACACACACGCACACACACACACACACACACACACACACACACACACACACACCTAATTTTTTAAAAAAGGAGTTGTTCTTGAGTTCTCAGTAGTCCTCATTGTCCGCTATGTTCAGCAAGTCCGGTTTTATCCCAGGGTTTTTCAGATACAGGCCAGCTGGCCTTGGTGAGTTCCTACTGCACATACTGGCTTTGTGGGAGCCTAGGCAGTTTGGATGCTCACCTTACTAGACCTGGATGGAAGTGGGTGGTCCTTGGACTTCCCACAGGGCAGGGAACCCTGATTGCTCTTTGAGCTGACTAGGGATGGGGACTTGATTGGGGGAGGGGGAGGTAAATGGGAGGCGGTGGCGGGGAAGAGACAGAAATCTTTAATAAATAAATAAATTTTTTTAAAAAGGAGTTGTTGTTTGGACTCACGACTTTTTAGATTTTGCCACACAATTGGTTGACCTAAGTGAATTGGGGCAGATCATGATGCCAATGTGTGGCAAATGGTTTTGAAGAAGAGATAATAAGCAGCTGGATTCCTATTAGTCTCATCAAGGGTATTCCCATGATGTTTTAGGCCTTCCAGTAGGCCCTACATTTTGAGGGCTATACCTCCTTATACTGGTGTCAAGGGCTGGAAAGTAAGTCTTTATTTAACACATTGCCCTTTTGGGCATGCTTATCCAGATCATAGTCCATGTATGCTAAGACCCCAAATCAAACTATGTAACAACAATATATCACAGTTTGCCTTTCTCTAAGTGGCAGGTTACCTTTGTTTTCTGAGCTACCGTTTGTGCTCTTTTGTTTCCAAGAAGCTGTGGGAATATATTTACCCAGCTTGAAAAACTGCTTTCTCTCTCTCCTGTGATGAGTTTGTGAAGAAGATATGACTGGTGACAGCATGCTGTCCTCTTTGTCACAGTGATTGTTCACAGATAGCAACATGGCCCAAGGAGAGGGAACAGGAGAGGTGCTTCTTTTTTGACGGAAGATGCTGAATGAGAGGTATATATGTGTGATCATGCTGATAGCCCTTTTCCACTGTGAAGAGAGGTCCTTCCTAAGGATGAACTGGTACAGGAAAAAAAAAAAAGGTAATTCAGAAAGGCACCAGGGGAGAAAGGTGACAGACTAAGAGGTTGAATCACTTGATAAATCTATCTGAATCCTATACCTGAATTTTGAGTGGCACAAATTGATAAAGCTCCCTTTGTGCTGACTCTAGTTTTGGTTTTCTGTCACTTGGCTCATCAACAGTTTTATGGTTGTTAACACTTCTACCTAAAGAATTGGTAGTGTACCCTTTAGCACTTGGTTAAATACTATGGTATATTGTTTTCTACTCACTATTTATGTGAATCCAGTCTTTCCAATTATGATTTTGCTAATTTTTAAAATTACACAGACACACATATGTATATATACAATATATATGTTTTTGTTTTATGTAAATGTGTGCTTTGCCTATATGTTTGTAGGAGCACTACATGTATTCTTGATGCTTTTAGAGGCCAGAAAAGGACATATTATCCCCTGGAGCTGTAAGAGCATGTGGTTGTGAGATGAGACATAGGTACTGTGAATTGAATCTAGGTCCTCTGCAAGGGAAATAAGTGCTTTGAACTGCTAAGCCATTTCCTTTTAATTATGCTTTCATAATAGAAATACATTCATGTCTTATAGAACAGCTTTATCTCAAACATTCCTTAAGTCAGACTCCCACGGAGAGATGAGATGGTTTATATTCCTTTTGTATTTTCCATAGACTTTTGTATTTTCCATAGACATAGGAGGGCCATACAATGGGTATATACTAAATAGAGGATTTCTTTAAACTTCCATTTAGAGCTATGGTTCTGATTTCTGAGAGGCTGAATAATAGCATATTATAAGAGCATACAAACTTTAAGAGATAATCATCCTAAACTGTATAAAATAAAAAAAAATGAATAAATATAGCCAATCTGTATGATTAAAGGAAGACCAACCAAATAGTAGGAGCCTTGTGTAACCAGGAAGCTTGTCATTTGTGTCTTTTTACATCTCAATATCAAGTACCATGCATACCAGACAGACAATCAAGGCCTTGTACAAATTTATAAAATGTACAAAGGGCTCCATTTTTATAACATGCTTTCTTCAATGATGGAAATGTTTTCTAATTTTCATTGTCCAAATGATAAAACCTCATGTAGCTACTGAGCACTTTAAATGTTGCTAGAGCAGCTAAATGTTTATTTTTATTTAATTATAATTAGTCGAGATGTAAACTAACCACATGAAGCCCATGGCTGCTGTGCTGTATTTTGTTTATAAGCATATACAAACATAAGAACCTCAGGGGAAACACAATTAGGAGTTATTACGTATTTTATTATATTTTTGGGGAAAACAAATCTAACGTATTGTTATGATTGGATACAAAGTGCCTACTTGACTAGCTCACGTGATGAAGGCTGGCTTCTCAGATGGAAATAATATTCAGGTGACGAGAACCTCATCAATGAATTAATCCACTGATAAATTCAGAGGTGAATATGCTACTACAGAAGAAGATGCTACCGAATAGGCAACTGTTGCCCAGTTCCAGGAACTGGATAGGTGGCGTGTTTTTGAAGGGTGTATACCTTGTCCACAGACCCTTTCGTTCTCATTCTCTGTTTTCTGGCCACAAAAAAGTAAGTGGCTTTCCTCACATGTGTTTCCCACTCTGATGATCAGTCCCCCCCACCCCCGTCCCAGCCTTCCATATGTAGGAGGGGCTGAGACATCTAAAACCAGCGACCCAAGAAAAGTCCATTAAAGTTTTCCCCCTCAGTTATTTTGTAATGATGATGAAAAACTGGGGCCTGGAGAAATTGCTTTGTGGTTAAAGCTGTTGCTCTCACAGAGGACTGGGCTTAGATTTGTAGCACTCATGGGGCAAATAACAAAGATTTGTAACTCCAGTTCCTAGGAATTCAAAATTATCCTCTCTTTGTCTCCGTAGGCACTGTGTGTATGTAGTGCACAGACATAAATGCAGGCAAAACACCTGTACGCATAAAATAAAAAGAATTAAAAAAAATAATGAAAAACTTAGATATACAGTCTTCTTCTTGTAAGGCTAAATTCAAGTATCACCTTTGTGAGATTGCCTTGATACTGACTCCTATCCCAACATTACCTCATCCTTTTCAGACATAGCAAGACTTCTTTCTAATGTACATTTTATAATATTATAATCAATTTGCTACACTACATTATAACCCCTTATGCCTAATTCATAAGCTGGATCAACTGCTTTTGCGGAAAGAGGCCATGTCTTACTCTTCTATATTCATTCAGATTTTTTTTTTTTAAATTTCTGACCATGTCAAGATTAATGAATGAAAACTCTCTTGTTTAGGTCCATCACAATTTTGTCATGACAGTCTGAACAGATTAATATATTACACTTTAACTGAACGCAATTCAACTTGCTTTATAAACTCAGGAGCGACGCTCCCTAGGATGACCTTTAAGCTGAAAACTGATAATACAGAAGTTAGATAATGAGAGAGAATTGAGTCACGAAGGAGCTAGCTGCTCATGCAGATGCTGCTGCTGCACAGAGCTTCTGTGAGGTGAAAGGAATGACCATGTCTGGAAACTAAATATGAAAAGGAGCAGGCAGTCTGAGCATGGAGACAGCACACTACTATGAAAATTGAGGTAGGGTACCAAGACTACCTTGGAGCCTCCAAAATAAGCTTCAGATGAAGAACTTTAAGCAAAAGAATGACAAAGTTAGCTTTTTTGAGATGGGAGGGTCTCATGTATTCCAGGCTTCATATGTGATACATACCCAAGGATGGTTTTGAATTTTTAATCCTCCAGATTTCCTTAATGGCTGGGTTACAAGTTTGCCACACCACAGGAAATCTGATACTGTTCTGGGGACTAAACCCTGGACTTCATGTATGCTACACAGGCATTCTGGAAACTGAGCTATACCTTCAGTCCCAAATCCTATATGTCTGAGGTGTGGTATGTTAAATGCAGCACATATCAGGTGCTCATTGAATATTTGAGATTCAGTAATTGGAACAGTAATAGGAGGGTCAGAATAGTCTTTGCTATTACAAAAATAAAAGTAGAACTATAAACATAATATGCTTTAGGACTCACAGATATATCAAAATCACATTTCAAAGGGCAAATAAAGAGGGATGCTGGGGATTCTCATTAATAATGTTTGTGATATGCAAATCAAAAGAAAACAATTATACCAATAAAAGTATCTTAGAAAAGAAAGGATAGTATTGCAGTACGGTGAGAAAAAGAAAGACCTATTATCAGTCACTGTATTGTATTTGTGCTCTAAACAGTTTTTGACTGTAATTGAAATTATATAAAATTTATATATTTGTATTTTATGTTTTAGAAGTGTTTTTTGAGAGCAAAGATTTTGATGATTTTTTTTTAAATACTCATTCATTTCTATTTCCCCCGGTAAAATAAGCCCCGCTGAGGTACTAGGAGGACTATGGCTAAACAGTCTATGAGAAAGGCTTGAGAGCTGTGAAACTATTGAAATTGTGTGTCTAATGAAGAAATCAGTTTGAAAAACTTTAAGAACATGGAGTTTTCCCAATTTTTAATGGATAGAAGGTTTATCTTTTCCAGAGTCAAGAGGTTGGCCACAAGCTGGGGAGATGGTTCAGTGGTTAGGAGCACTTCCCACTCTTCTAGAGGACCCAATTTCTGTTCTTATCACCCACATCAGGCAGCTCACAACACTCTGTAATTCAAGCTCCAGGATCTGCCACCCTTTTCTAGACTCTGAGGGTACTGTGCGTGCGTTGCGCGCGAGCGCGCGCGCGCGCACACACACACACACACACACACCACACTTAAAAATATAAGAAAAAAATTTAAAAAATGTTGACTAAATGATTTTTTCAGCTACATTTCATCTTCATGTAATTTGTTTTCTTCCCCTCTTCAGTGCTTCCCATGCTTTTACCAGGTCACCTTTATTAAACACCCGTTTTGCCAGTAGTCCGACTGCATTTTCTAAAGTCTCTCTTTTAACTTTGAAGGCTTTTCTCTTGAATGCCTGGAATATTGTTGTAACCCCAATTCATGAGGCTGCTTCTTTAATGTCAAAAGATTGTGAAAATACCACCTTTCCCAGGAATCTACTATGACTTAATTTTCTTTTTTAGTTTCCCTTTGGTCTCATATAATGCTTTAAAAATATTTTTAGATCATTTTCATATATGCTTGCATCATTCTCTTTTAGGTTACATATAAGTTTAATTCACCTAATATTGAGTGTCAGAAAGAAAACCTAAAACATGATCATGAGTGACGTGTGTGTGTGTGCATATGTGCATGTGCGTGCGTGTGCATGTGTGTATGTGTGTGTGTGTATGTGTGCGTGTGTGTTGAAAGTTTAATTCAAAGCCTGAAAATATTTCTCTCTCTTTTTAAGTGTCAATACAGACTGAAGCTTTACTTTAAAAAGTCACATACCAGAAACACTGAAAACAGACTTTTGATTTTAATATGACTTTTGTGGGTATCACAGTTGGCATGGACTATTATTGTGATCATTAACAAATAACATGATTTAATGTGACCAACATCCTGAGAATGAAATGGAAAAAAATAATACAAGGACAGTTCTCTGCCATTACCTATCTACGTTCAGTTCAAATTAGTGTGCATTCCATTTTCATTACAACAAGAGAAGGGGAAACAATGGGTCTCTTGTAACCACAAATCAATATATAAACCCTGATCAATGGAAGCAAAGCTCCTCTGGATTTCTAAAATATTTTGATGCGTTTTGGCAGATGCTACAGCAGGAAGCAATCCATTAGATTTTGAAAAGTGGAAAGCCAATAAGGCTAGGCTGCATGTCACCTTCTCACATACCGTATATTTCTGGTCTAAGAACTAGCTTTTCTGTGTTCTACTTTTTGTTATTAAAATGTGGATGCTCTGAATTATTCACATGTAGTAAAATCATATCTTAATTCTATCTCCCTCCCTGTCTGTCTTTTACTCTATCTTCATTTTGTGTTTTCTATGGTTTTCCCATGGGAACACTGAGACATATATCTGCCCTCAGATTTCTTACTGCCTGAAATATGAAAAGCCTCATATTGATCTGGGATGTTATGAAGATTAATCATTTGGGATCTGAAAACGAGAGAAAGCTGAGATGTGATAAAGCCGTTCCTGTAAACTTCCATTTTCCCTGTATAAGAGGAAGCTGGTTATGCAGCCGAACTTTGCTTGATGGGAAAAGCTGCTGCTTCTCCTATGGTGGGCTCGGAAACCTTCCTTTCCGCAGGAGGGCTTTGGGATGAGACTGTGATTAGTCATAGACTGTAGCTGTCACACTTTATCATATAATAGCCAAATGAGATATCATAGCATAACATGAACTGCTGACAAATTTGGGGGACTATTCCTAACCTATGACCATGATTTATAGCTTGCGTGACTACAAATCACAAGGTGACTCATTCACTAGGAAATCTGTACTGAAATATTAAGCCATAGGTGGCCAGTGAAACAAAAGCCTTGTAATTATCGACTCGCCAAGCGTGAGTAACAACTTATGCCAAGTGAGACAAACAGCCCATTCATGAAAAGGTATTTGCCTTTATTCTTATGGCTGTCTGATGGAGGAAGGTCATTGATTAAAAAATAAAGAAACTGCTTGGCTGGCCCTCATAGGTTAAAACATAGGAGGGAGGAGTAAACAGAACAGAATGCTGGGAGGAAGAGAAAGTGAGCTCAGACTTGACATCTCGGGAGCAGACACCTCAGAAGAGACGCCATGCCCCGCTCCCGGGCAGACACACGTGATAAAGCTCCGACCCAGGATGGACGTAGGCTAGAATCTTCCCGGTAAGACCGGTGCTCACAGATTATTAAAGATGGGTTGATCCGGATATCAGAATTAGCCAGTAAGGGCTAGAGCTAAAGGGCCAAGCAGTGTTTAAATGAATACAAATTGTGTGTTGTTATTTCGGGGCATAAGCTAGCCAGGCGGCCAGGGTGCTGGGGACGCAGCTCCGCCACTCGTATTACTACAGCTGTCTTATCATATTTCATGTCTGAAAGGAAGGACTATGCTCTTTGACTGTTAACCAGGTCCTAGCAGTGTTGTGCTGAGATCTTGTTTTTAGTCCGGTAAGGTAGATCTTGAGGGCCTTGGAAATACTGTATTCCCTTGGGGGGATTTTTCTCTTTGAACTTATTGTGCAACTTATATCCTCTACGAAGTAGTGAACCCTGAAGGAATTTGAACTTGTTACCCAGGGAAAGAAAGTTTGTCAAGATTTGTTACTTAGATTGTTAAATGATCCCTCTGGCTATGACTGGTTCTTAAAAACAGTGCTGCAGGTTAGGGATGTATGTATCAGGCCTGGTGAGGTAAAATGACTACTTCTGTGAAGGGGGAGATGGGCTCCACTGGATAGTTCTGCTATTGGGAAGTGCTGCAAAAGGTGAGATGAGGTTATGAAGGATTTGTGCCTGGAGAAATTGAGTCAGTTGTCCCACTGGGAATGCAGAGGCAAAGAACGGATGATATTAAACCTTAACGTTCTGCAGAAGTATTCCAACTCGACACTTGCTTATAATTATTACGGCTCTGCAGGCCTCTGCTTGTTCTGCTGCATCCTATATTTTTGCTGAATGGTTTAGCTCATCCGGAGTAAGGAAATGTGTAAAAGGGGGAAAAAAACTCAATGAATTTAATAATCTGTGGTTGGCTTGACTGCCTTAGGAAGGGATTCTAAAAATATATAAATTATTTCAGGGTCACTTAAACTGCCAGCAAAGACTGTAGCTGTTGGTTAGCGTAATGAAGGTTGAAGCTAGCTCCAAAATGATGCCCCAGCCCCTACCTAGAAAAAAAATGAAAGAGAACGAACATTTGCTGCTCTTGCACATACATTTATTTATAAAGTGCTTAGAGAGCAGAATAGCCAGAATTTGTGGGAAGCTACAGTCTGGTGAACAAAATTCAGTGAAAAATTATTTTCTGGGTCTGTAGGAGTCCCCCTTCATGTACCGTTAGTGGAAATGTGAGCGCTCTGCCCTCCAAACCTCAGATGTCAATGTGAACAGGTGTTGCACACAAAGGTTCTAAGACCACTGTGGTCTATTTTACTATAAGAATCAATTAGGGCATTGGAGGAAAAATGGAAATTTAACCTTAAATGCTTAAAGGGAAGAATCTTAGTCATTATTTAGAACTATGCAAGAAACAAAAAGTGCTTGCTGGGGTGTAAACGTAGGGCTTCTAAGGAGTGAGAGCTCACAGAATACTCCGGTAGTTGAGTAGCTGCGTTTGTTGGATTGATTTTATTTATTGTTAATTTATTATTTTCTTTAAGCTTAAGTATCCCACAGGAAATCACTATGGGCATGCATTCATTAAGTGTTGCACCTTTGAAATCCAGAATCAGCATTTTGAATATTGCAGTACAGCTTAACCTACTTAGGCATGCCAGATTATATAGGGATAAAAGTTTTGGTCTGCTCAATTTGTTCAGTGTTGTCTGTGTAGCGTTTTGGTGTGACAGGGGCTCAGAGCTCTGTGAGACATTGTTCTCCAGACTGTATTATTGAAGTAGAAAATGCCAGTCTTTTTTAAAACATCATCTGAGTGTACAGAGTACATTTCAATATAGCCATAGGGGAGAAATATTATATACATTTTCTTAAAGATCTTCAATGATTCATAGGCTTCTTATGCACAATATGTTTTGTGGTGTGCCTGCTTATACATGAGTGTTCCCATGAATATGGGAGCATGTACATTTTTAGATACACTTGCTCATGTGTGTGACTGTGGAGGCCATTGTGCTCATGCTGTATACTGTGGAAATGTCTGTCTCCATGTAATAAGCGCTTGTAACATCAGTTAGTCTGGCTAGACAATTTTTCTCCAGGGATGACTCCTTAAACTGAGATAAGATAATTGGGAGGCCAATGTGCTCACTCATATTTTTTAAGGGAGGGTCTCATTACATAGCCAAGGTTGGCTTTGAACTCACAGAGAACAACATGCCACCTCAGACTCCCAAATGCAGGAACTAAGGGTGTATGCCACCATATTTGGCACCACCCAAGTTTTACTGGGTTCTGGGGAACTAAACTCTGACTTTCATGGTTTTAGGACAAGTGGCTTTTCCTCTTAGTCATCTACTTCTTCAGCCTCTGGAAATGTCATAAAATGTATCTTAGTCTTTCTGACACCACCTATGAAAGCCATCCTTTGGTTCTCAGAAATTACCTTTAGTTGAATATGAAGACACATTTATAAAGGAGGCAAGCTTGCCAAGTTGGCCTAACTATATTCTCCTTTCTCTCTAAAAAGAAAAGATTTCAGGTTAAACCACACCCAGTCAGTTCTGAAGGGAAATTGTACTCCAATTGCCAGAACAGAAGATTATGTTTTTGTGTCTAGGGATCATTGTAAATTAACAGCAGAGAGTTGACATGACCAAATTGGCCCACTTTTACACCTTTCAAACATTGAGGAAATATTTTTGTAAGGGAGTGCAATGCTCGACTTAACATATTAATTAAATTAAATTAAAACATATTAATTTTAAAATGTTTTAAAGATTTCGATTATGGTTGGGTAGTGGTGGTGGCGCCCGCCTTTAATCCCAGGGCTTGGGAGGCAGAGGCAGGTGGATCTCTGTGAATTCGAGGCCAGCTTGATCTACAGAACAAGTTCCAGGACAGGCTCCAAAGTTACAAAGAGAAAACCTGTCTTTAAAAACAAAACAACCAAAACAAAACGATTCTATTATGTACATGGTTTCAGTAGTTTAAATTCAAGGTGCAATCTGAGTGCTCCTATTCCCTTTCCCCGACTCCACGGAGACCTTTGCTTTCTCTAACTAAGTTCCCATTTTTCATTTAGGTCTCTTAAGACTGCCTGGCTCTGCATGTAATGGTCATCTTCATATCTTAATAAAACAAAAATTGAATTATATGCACTACTGGGCAAGCATGCCGTGACTTCCGCTAGTATATCTAAGGTGTGAAAAGCTGGGGGAAAAGACTGTTGGGTTGAAGTTCCACTTGAGCATTCCACAGTGCTCTGGAAATGAGCTCTAGCCTAACGACAGTGAGAGAGGTAGAAGCAGTGAGAGGAGATCACGGATTGAACCTAATTAAAAAGACTTGATAAAAATGCCAAAAAGCCAGATGGTGGAGTTGGTTTCTTAGTGCTGTGCCAGTTCAGGGCTGAACTATGTTTAGCAGTTGGTATTCTGCTAGGATAGATTGATCATATCAGCAGCAACCCCCTCACCCATTTTTTTTTTTGTTAAAACTGTTAGGTTTTGATTTTCAAATTCTTCCATGCTTCTTTTTCAAAATAGATACAGAGATGAAAATTTTCTCCTTCATTCAAATTCTGAAGCTCTGCAAAAAAAATAGCATTTATATTACTATTATCTTTACCATTCACTTGAAAGCTAAATACTAACACTATTGTAATACAAGGGGAAACACTGATATAGTATTCCTTAAGAAAATGGTGCCTTTTTCTTCCAAAAGTCAAATAGATGATTATTCCAAAACAGCACTTGGATTAGACACTTAAAGAAACATTACCCAATTTTTTTTTTTTAAAAAAACAACTTTTGAATACTGCACATACAAATTTTAGGAATTAGAAATTTCATCTGATTTCACAATAATAGATGAGTCTTTTAAGGAAATGTCTCAATGCCATGGTAATTACAGGTGGCATCCCTAATAGGAAATACTGAAAACAATGAAATAAGAAGATGTCTTGTCTCTATCCAGGCCACATTGCTTCATCAAGGAACAGTGAGTTGAGACCCTTGAGTGAATATTTATATGTTTTAAGTTCTTTTAAAGAGCTGAGCGGAAATAATAATTGCTCTATCCAGAGAAACAGTGGGAAAGGTTCAGGAAAACACAAGACTGTCATTGACGTCTGTCTCTTGAAATTAGTGTTCAAACCTTGGTTCACATTCATTCCTCATGCGCTTTCATTTGTTCCTCTTTGACGCAACTGAGTGATTTATAGGTGACCACGGCTTCCACAAATGCCAGCACAGAGTAAATAGAGCTTCCTTCTCCCAGCTAACAACAAATGTCTTGGATTTATAGTCTTCCTTTTCCAAAGAGCTCAGAAGGAAGACATTGTGCAACCTAATTCATCTGCAGACCCTATAACAAGAAGTACAGACAGCATGAGGGATACAGCTAATGAGGCTGGGCATATGCCAGGCTTTAGCAAGTAGGATGTTAACTCTCTGCTTCAAAGTAAGTTTCATTCAGTACCACAATATCTATTATCTGTCATGAAAGTCTCTCAAGACAGTTTGTAACAAAAAAAAAAGTATATTTTTGACTTTACCTTTCCCAGGGCCATAGGAACCACCAAACATATAACCTATCTGAGGTTTTCATACCTAAAGAAAACAGATGGCAGATAAAAACACTTGTCAAAATGTTCTTCTCCTTACAAATTATTTTTAAAAATCAATTTGCATAGTAACAGTTTTCCTTATGACATTTTAAAAAGAAATTAATTTTATTATTTTATGTGCATGAGTGTTTGTTTGCATGTATGTCTGTGTACCACTTTCATGTGTAGTACCTGCAAAGGTAAGTAAATGCAATGCTATCAGGTCACCTGGAACGGGAATTACAGATGGCTGTGAGCCACTAAGTGGGCACTAGGAATTGAACCTGGGTCCATTGGAAGAGCAGTCACTGCCTTTTCCTGATGAGCTATGTCTAGGCCCTGTTTTCCCTTCTTATGACATTTTCACACATACTTTATTTTGATTTTTGCTTACTTCCCTACTGACACCACTCCTTCTCCAATCTCCCTGTCTCCTTGCCCTCCTCCTTCTTTTCACCATATTCTTTCTTTCCTAGTATCCTTCTTTTCAGTTCACCATCTTATTGTTCTATTGTCTTCCCCAAGCCCCTTTCTTGAAGCTCCTCCTCTGTTTTTCACAACTTATGGGCCCCTTTCATTTTCAATAAACAATGCTGGAAAAGTTAGGTATACATGAAATTAGATTTGTATCTCTCACCCTGCACAAAAATCAATTCAAGAACCTTCATTTAAAACTAGAAACAAGGTAACTGCTAGAGGATGTGAATATAGGCAAGATATTTCTTAATATAACACCAATAGTATGAGAAATAGCATGAAATTAAAAGGCTTCTACACAATAAAGGAAACTCACCAGAGTGGGCAGACTATAGAATGAAAAAAAATACCACTCTTGGACATATAACTAAAACACTCTGTATCCTCCCACAGGTTTACTTGCCCATCCATATTTCTCAATTCTCTTTTCACAAAAGCAAAAAAGTAGTATTGATATAGGAATGGAATAATGAAAATGTGGATTTATATTTATATATACATAAAATTTATTTAGCTATAAAAGAAAATAAAATTATGAAATTTGCAGAAAAAGTATGGACCTGAGAAACATATTACATGAGATAACCCATGATCAGAAAGACAAATACTGTTTCTTTTTTCTAATGTGTAGATCCTATCCTATACCTTCTAGACTATTCGTTAATGTTCGATTCACAGAGATTTTGCTCTATTTGTAAGGAGTCTCCATCTTGGCATATCTTCTAAGTATACTTTTCTGTGTATCTTTGATCGCTTTTGGGGGGATTTGACTATTTGATTCCACTTATTTGCTCAAACAACTAATAATGGGTTCTTCATTGAAAAAATCTATACATGTAAAAATGTCAAAATACAACCATCATTCTCCTACTTAAAATTATCATCTGTGTTAAAATATTTTATACACAGTCTATGGTGAATTCTGACAAATATACACATGTAAATATAATCCCACTCAAAATAAATACCATTCTAATCATCACCCACGCCGTCTCCTTTTATGTCAACTTCACAAAAGCTAGAGCCACTTTGAAAGAGGGAATTGAGAAAACACCTTTACTAGATTGGCCTGTGGGAAAGTCTGCGGTGCGTTTTCTTAATTGATGATTGACGTGGGCTAGTCTAGTTCACTGTGGCCAGTACCAAAGCTGGGTTGGTGGTCCTGAGCACTATAAGAAAGCAGGCTGAGAAAGTCACAAGGAACAAGCCAGTAAGCAGTATTCACCCATGGCTTCAGCTTCAGTTCCTGACTCCTGGTTCCTACTCTGACTTCCTTTGATAATAGGGTGTAATATGGAAGTAAAATAATCCCTTTCATTCTCAAGTTGTTTACAGTCATAGTGTTTTTTTTCATAACAATAAAATCCATAACTACAACAGAAATTGGTACCAGGAGTACCAGAGCTCTGAGATATCTGCAAATGAGAGTTGTAAACAGGAAGAGTAAGAGTTCAAAAAAGAAATTTATCTTGCAAACAGAAAAGCCAGAGGAATGGAGCCATCTAAGCTTTCTGACATTGGAGAAGGAGCTACAGGATTTGGTCTAGCCTTTCCTCTTCATGGTCTAATTCCTCCCTTTTGGAATGGTGATAGAGTCATTTCCTTGTATGTTGGAAGTATGAAATTTGCTTTTTGAATTTACAGCGAGTTACATTTAAGAGATTGCTTTGATGATTCCACTAAAATGAGGAACAAGTCAAAGCTATCCAGTCTCTCCATATCTACTCAACAGGGTTCTTGAAATTCTGGCTATAGCAATAAAACCACTGAAGAAGATTAAGGGGATTCAAATTGCAAATAATGTAAGTTTGACTTCTTCCCTTCCAATTTGAATCCCCTTAATCTACTTCAGTTGTATATAATTCTCTTGAGTAATGAAGAATAAAATGGTTCTATGACAAATTTGAAAGGAATTAAAGAATACGTTAAGTACAGGTATGGTGGCACACAGCTTTAATCCTAGCACTTAGAAGACAGAGGCAAAGGCAGGCAGATCTCTGAGTTTAAGTTCAGCTTAGTCTACAGAGTATGTTCCCAGATAGTCAATCTCAGGCAGTGAAAAAAAAACAATAGAAAACAAAAAGTTGTTGAAAATGTAATTTTCAACCCCAGCCCCAGCAAGCATCAGAACTTGATAGATTTGGCTATGTGGCTCTGACTGTAGAGTCAAGGATAGAATAAAGGGGTTATGGAATCTCTATCCATGACTAAGAAAAGCTGCTGAGGCCAGCTACATGGCAGGGATGTCCCTGAATGGAGTCCTAGAGAGGTCATTGTGTGAAACTGTGAAGGTGATACTTGGATTGCCTTGGAGAACCCAAACGATGTTGGAAAAGCTGTGGGATACCTGCCCAGGAACAGGGCATGGAACTAGCCCAAGGGTAAGAATTGTGTTGCAGTGAACAAAGCTGAAAGGATTTGGAGATCTGAAGAGCAATTTGACATGAGACATTAAGATGCAGAGTTTTTAGTTTGTCAGTTGGTTTTTAGTCTTGCTTGGGCCAGTATTCCTCACTATCCTTCCTTTTCTTCATTTTTTAATTGTAAATGGAGACTGCTTTCATTTCCCAGCTTCCTAGACCCAAATAATCATTCAGAAACTATATTAATTAGAACACTCGCTGGCCAATGGCTTAGGCATATTTCCAGCTACCTCTTACATCTTAAATTAACCCATTTCTAATAATCTGTGTAATACCATGAGGCTGTGATTTGCCAGTAAGGTCCTGGCATCCTTCTCCTTTGGCAGTTACATGGTGTCTGCCTGATTCCACCTTTTTACCTTCTCTACTTCTGCTTGGATTTCCTGCCTTGCTATATTCTTCCCTGCCATAGACCAAAAAAGCATCTTTATTAACTAACGGCAATAAAACATATTCACAGCATACAGAGGCAAATCTCATATCAGAAATAATGTATATCACGTGCCATTATATGTTACAAGTATGTAATCTCCTTTTTGATTTTTTTAGACAATTAAGTTAAAAGATTGCACAAATTTCAAAAGACACTTTGAACTTTGGGGCTTTAAAACATTGGTGAGACTGTTATAGACTATAGGAACTTTTGAAGTTGGACTAAATGCATTTTATATTATGTTATGGCTATAAGTCTATAAGAATGGAATGTGGCAGTTTGAATAAGTATGGCCACCCATAGAGTCATGTGTTTGAATGCTTGGCCCATAGTGGGTAGCACTATTAGGAGTTGTGGCCACACTAGATTAGGCTTTTTCCTTGTTGGAAGAGGTATGTCACTGTTGGGGTGGCCTTTGAAATCTGACATATGCTCAAGAAACCCAAACTGAGACACTTTTCAAAGACATTTTTATATTCCTATTAGCAATCAATGAGAATTCCAATTGTACTACATCACTAACCTTTTAAATTTGTTGACACATTTTATTTTATTCCATATGAGTAATTTTAAAATGTTGTAGCAATAAACCATTATTGTTTAATTTGTGTTTCCTTGATGACTGGTTTGTTGAACATTTCTCCATATGCTTAGTCATTTGTATCTTTATTTTGGTTAAGAATCATATTTTTTTCTTATTTTGTGAGTAATGTTTTTAGATTATTGATGTGCATATTAGAATCTGATAACTACCTAATACTATAATTCTCTCTGTGGCTTGCAGTTTTTTTCTCTTAAAGATGTGTTTTAGCCAAGCCATGGTGGCTCACACCTTTAATTCCAGCACTTAGGAGGTCAAGGCAGGCAGATCTCTCAGTTCGAGGCCAGCCTGGTCTACAGAGTAACTTATAGGAAAAGGCAGAGCTATCTCAACAACAACGACAACAAAAAGGTATATTTTAAAGAGCAATATTTTCATTCTGATAAGACTAATAAGTTGTTATAGGTATTGCTACCTATGACTCTTCAAAAGCAGTTTATTGAGACTTAACTCAAAGGTATTTTCTACTATGCTTTATTCTAAAAGTTGAATACATTTTTTTATTATTAACGTAAACAAATCCTTTTATTAAGAGTGTTAACATTAATTGTAAAGGGTAATATATCATCCAGGTCCTCTTACTTTTCTGAAAATGAAATAATTTTGCATTTTTTATGGCTTTATACTAGTCTATCATATATGTAAATCACATTTTCTAGTTTCAGTATTTTACAGTTGGGGCTTTGGCTCATTTTGACTGAATTTTGGCATATAATGTCTAGCATTCATTTTTTATTTGCAGTTATTCTAGTACAATTTGTTGAAATGATTTTTGTCTCTCCATTGAATTACCTTGACAGCTTCATTGAGAAGGTTTTGATCATATATATATATATATATATATATATATATATATATATATATATATCTTATTTCTGTGTTTGTTGAATTGGTCAGTTTCTATCATTTCATTCATATCAATCTCAAGTATTACTACTCTATAATGAGACTTGTAATCTTGTATAATGATCCCAACTTTTTCCTTTATTTTCTGTTATTTTTACAGTTATTGGCCTTTAATTTAACTTTATTGTGGTCAGAGAATATATTCTGTATTATTTTGAAGCTTCTTAGCTATGCTGAGATCTATTTTATGGTTATTCATATCTCTCTATCTTTGTAGGTGTAGTAATGGTTATGGAAATAAATATATACTTCTTGGGGTAATTATGTATAATTATATATAAACACCAAGTAATACACCCTTGCTGTTAGTATTGTTGAGATCCTTTATATTTATGCTTAATATTAGGATAGACATACTATAAATTTCTGATCTTTTAAAGTCTTCTACTATGAGGTTGGAATTTTGTTTCTCATCTTAATTCTGTCTTTTGTTGCTTCATGGAGTTTGAAGTTTTATTATCAAGCACATGTACATTTGGGCTTGTTTTCTAGACAAATTAATTCTATTGCCATTACAAAATGTTCTTCTTTAGCTTTTGCAACAACTTTTATCACAGCTGGTACTGATACATCTTCTGTGGCTCCACATGAAAAATATGTTATATCAATCTATTTTCCCAAATATTTATACTATATTTTATGTATACCTATTATAAATATATTTGAGTCATGATTTATTTTTCATTTTTGACATTTATATTTTAGTATATATTCTATTATTTAATGTGATTATCAATATGCTTGTCTTTAGGACAATAGCCTTACTGTTTGTTTTTATTGTTTATTCTTAATTTTATATTTCCATTTTCCCTATCTTGGTATCTTTTAGAATATTTGAATATATTTAGAATTTTATTTGAATCCATCTATTAAATTTTAATCTATAACCACTCCTTTTTACCTCATAGTGGTTTATTTTAGGATTTATAGCTGAAAATTCTGAAGTAGAAAGTCTCTTAAAGACTAACACATTACAGTTTAAAGTTTTGTAATCCTATGATACTCTTACTAGGAAAATTGAGGTTCCTTCTTCTGGGTTCTTTATCTCACTAAAAAACAAATCTAGAAATGGGCTCAGAAGGAAGCTTAGGAAGAGGGAGTGAGAAAGTCATGCTGTTTATAAGCAACCAAGCAGCTGCATGGTGGGGTTGAATAACTTTAGAACAAAAAGAAAACCCAAAGTATCTCAGAAAGCATGCCTAGGCTTTGACCAGTGTCTGAAAAAAAATAGAAGGGAAAGGAAAGTTATGCTTTTCTCAGAAAGCAGACAGGCTGCAGTGGTATGTGAATGTAAAAATGAGGACATGACTGCTTCATGGTATGCTTGAGGTGAATTCTGGCTTTCGGTAGAAAAAAAAGGAAGAGTTCAGCCAGAAGCATCTGGAAGAGTCCAGACAGAACATAGCAAAAAGACATAACTGGGCCATGGGAAATTGGGGAGAGGAGAGAGTGGGGTACGGAAAGAGAGAGAGACAGAGACAGAGAGAGAGAGAGAGAGAGAGAGAGAGAGAGAGAGAGAGAGAGAGAGAGAGAGAGAGAGAGAGAGAGAGATCCAGGAACAGAGCCAGCCAGGAGCCAAGATACCATGTAAACCAAGATGGCTGAAATATATAGGACAAAGAAGTTGGACTGGAGCAGTTTAAGGTAGGAAGCAGAGTGAGAAGTGCTGGGAGGAGCCACAGGTACTGAGTGAGAATTGGACTGGGAGAGAGAGAGAGAGAGAGAGAGAGAGAGAGAGAGAGAGAGAGAGAGAGAGAGAGTTCATCTTCAATGGCCTCCAGATTCACTTAACATCAGTCCCAGTATTCTTTTATTCAATGTGTTACATGTATTAAATTAAGTACATAACTTTATTTTTAACTTTGGAAGTGGATAATACAATGTATTTCTCAAACAGTTATATGTAAAACAAAAAAAAACTGTGGGTTACAGTGCAGCTTTGACCATACTTGAAAGCCACACCATGCACGACCAGTCCCTGAAATAACAAAAGAAATTCTAATGACGAAAATGAGAGTTTCTTAGAGTAATGCACTCAGAGTTCTAGAAGAACATATCTATGTCCACGAGGGACAAGACGAAAAGCCTGAGAAACATGTAAGACAGCAAGGCCAAGTCTCTGTATGCACAGACTGAAGCTATCCAGGCATTTGTACAACCTAAGAGTGAAAACCTGAGATTCCAAAGGGGTTAGGTGCAAATTTAACCAACTTGCTTGCCTGCTCAGCCTGAACTGTGGAAGTATACTCTAGCCTTTAGAAACATCTGACAATCCAAGGTCAAGCAAAGTCTACAACGAAGACCCAGGCCCAGACAGCAGCTCTGTCTCCAGCTCCACTTTCATTCCCAGCTCTGTCTAAAGCTCCAGTACCCAAAGATGTCTAGCCACGTATTAAAAGTCCCAGAGGTAAGTTTGTCCCTACTGATTTGATGACAGAACATTAGTGTGACCTTTGAGATGCTTTCTTCAAGAGGTTTTGTCCTGAGCTATTTACGTAAATGATTCTGAAGGAAGAAGAAAAATTATGTATTTCCGGGAGACTAAGAGAGAAAAGTGCTCTTTCATTTTCATTTAAATGATTAATTTTGTAAAAAAGGATTCTGTAGAGCTATTGCTGACTCACAGTTCAGTTTTCTTTTGTTCGGAAATGTGCAATTTATTCAAAGCAGGTCACTTCCTTTAAATTTTACTTCTTTTTGAAATCAACAAGCTTTTATTTTATGGTTTTTCATTTGTCACAGAATAATTTTTAGAGACTTACTCATTCATACTGGAAGTAAGGTTCACATTAACATGTTTTAAAAAATAAAGTATGAATAACTGTTTATGCAGTAATGCTAAGCGAAAAAAATATGACAATGAACAAAATGTATGCCAGTTTTAGAAACAAAAGAAGTACACTTACATCTTAATACCATATAAATGTGAAGAGGAAATTTGTCTAAGTCATAATAGAGATAGTTTCCTGTTGGGTGGGTTATAGATGATTTTTATAGTATCCTTAAGAACTTATAATAACATATTTTTAAGAATAACACATTTAGTTTTATGATCAGAAAAATAATAAAACTGATTTAAAAATGTTGGAAAGCAGTGAATGAATAATTAATAAGTGAATCATACACTCAATAAATTCTCTAGTAGTTCAGGGAAGGAAATGGTTATCAAGATCAGAAGTCCAGCCTGTTACAGGCATGGATTTAAGTCTGGAGGACAGCCACTTGAGTGTCCAAGTTCTTGTGCCTCTTTACAATGAATTGTGCAGAAAATCAGGGATAGTTACAGGAAAGGGGGTGGTTTATTAAAGGAGATGCACCAGAGCTGGCCTCTTGCCTGACTCCAAGACAAAGAATGAAGGGACAGAGCTCATGACCTTTTATGGGTCACTTACAGTCTCTCTAAAGTTTATATAATAAGGAGGGCTTTTTATTTTCATCATACTGCTTTGATTGAATGAAGCCTGTGTGGGCTAAGGGCCTCTACGTTTTCCATATTGATGCTTTTCATATGTTAATCTCTGGAATCTAGCTCTCCACTGTGTTCTTCTCTTACCTCAATTCCTCAGTGAAAATTGAAGACCTAGAAACTTTTGGGGTACAGAAGAGTGATAATTCATCTTCTGTAGCTGTTCCCATCCTGATGAAGGGCAGAAGTCTTGCCTGAAAAAGAACATGGAACTTTATGTCTATTCTGTCCATGGATGAGAGAGCAGATTCCATTTTATGCTTTGGGTTAAAAGTTGCTTGGTAGCCTTGGATGTTAACACTTTTAATTGTAGTAATTGTTAGAATTTAAAAGATTCAAATCAAGTTATTAGGTTTAGGACAAAAGGACCAAAAATACAAGTTAATAAAATGTAATTGTTGGAATCACCAGGGAGATACTGTTTCTCATAGACAGGTCCTCATAGATCCAAGGAGAATGCCTAGTTATAACTTTTATAGATATTAGAAACTATATGTGCATATATATTAAAGTCTTTATGTGTAATGTGTAAATGTCTGTGTCAGAGTATGTTACACGTGTGCAAGTTTCTATGGAGTTCAGAAAGAGAGAATTACATGTCCTAGACTTGCATTACAGGTGATTGGGAGCCAATGTAGGTATGGAAACTGAAATCAGGTCCTCTGGAAGAGCAGCAAGCATTTTTAACCACTGACACCTCTTTCTATTCCCCAATATTAGTATATATTAATCATCTTTAATTTCATAAAAATTTTGCTCAAGTGTTTTTTTGTGAAATTTTAATCCAAGTGCAATATATTCTGTTAAACATTGCATAAATTCCTCCTGCTTAGACTGCCAATATATCTGAGGCCTTCCTTGCAATTTTGCAAGAACCTTTACAAGAGTTAACACTTTCCTGTTGTTCCTTGTTAGCAATTAGGGTAGCCTCCCATGTTGCTGTAGTGCCAAGGACAGGCTTTATATTGACCCTTTTGAATTAAAACCCTTGTAGGTGCAAATAAACCTCTGAGTATACTCCAGCTCGATCTTGATGGTTTACCTAACACTGGGTTATCAGTATTTAGACTACAGAACTCAGGATTGTTTGGTAGCCCTGGGGCTGTATCTATTCTTTTTTGTATAGGAGGTGTTAACTGGGTGGATTGGAGAAAAGACTCCAACTTGGTAATGAATCCAGAAGTTGAGAATTCTTTCTGGTATATTCTGGTAGGTCTGGGAATATGGGTACAACATTATATCAATCAGCCTCATCATTCTTGGGGCAAGACAGAAAGCATCCAGTGTCCTGTAATCTTATAGCAATAGCTGATCCCTGGACCTACACACATTAATATACTATAGGTAGGGACAAATTTTGAGGTGAGATCGAGTAATCCTAATATACTATAGGCAAGGTACAATTTCCAAAAATATTATTATCTACATACCCTGGAGAAGAAGAGGTGCTGCCGTGGGGATCTTGCTGGGCCACATTCAGAGTGACATGGAAGAGAAGATTGAAATCCAGAAAATAGATTGAGTAGTCTTTGCTCTGATTGTATGGTAACAAAACTCCATCATCTGACAGAGGTATGCAAAAGGCTTGCCTCTTGTATCACTGATTAATAAGCCAGAGTTATAAAGATGGTTACTAGGAGAGTAGTTAAACATTCTATTGCCATGGGACATGGAAAACTTAGATCAAAGGATTTATGATTTGAGTCTCCATCACTCTGGTGGCCAACGTGACTCTTTCCTTCTTATACAAATCAAACACTGGTAATGCACAGGGAACATTTAGTATCCTTAGAAGTGGGACAATTCCTTTCAAATGAGAAACTCATCTTTATATGAAAAAAAATTATGTGGCCTTCTGATTCAAAGATGTGTTCAGTCTTTCAAATATGGGTACTTAGGTCTTGGGCTGTTGATAACTTAATATATGTCTGTAAACAAGCCTCCAATTAAATGTAAGTTGTCTTTCTCATGGTACCTCTTCATAGCAGTAAAAAGGTAACCAAGGTGATGTTTTTTGATGTTCTAAAAAGGGGAGGGGGGAAATGAAAGTATTGCATCATATGATTGCTTTCAGTATCTAAAATTAGATCTAGTATGAAGAAAGGACTTTCATGTAATAATTTGTAGGAACTGAGCTCGGTGATAGATTTCAGAGTTCTTATCATATTAGGGTGACAGGCAACAGTTTTAGCTACTTTCAGAGTTATGCTAGTATAAACTTTGCCTGAGGATGATGGCCTTTAAGCAGAGTGAGATATTTTATTCATAGGGCCCTAAATGCAGATTATAAAATGGTTAAGTAATGTAAAGGATAGCCCATTGTCACATTGCAATGAGTAGGGGAAACTAAACCTTGGGACAACTTCCTTTATAAAGGGTCGTTTCATTTCTAGTGATGGTGGTGGTGAGGCTTCTATACACAATCAAAGGCTTCAAACAAACAACAACAGACACTTTATGCTTGTGCAAGAGGGCATTTAAATGAAATCAAATTGCATGTCTTCACCTGGATGTGCACCTGTCCTCAGGACTGCAAAGAGCAGGGGAGGAGAAAGATGGCCAGACTTATTAGGTATATACAACTGTGCAGCCTAATGTTCTTTGCACTGGCAGTTAGCCCTTGGTCTAGGAATGACTAGTCACCATTTCTATCTTTCCACACATGAAATGAGTCAAGTAGTTTTCCACTGATAGATTAAAGTATTTTATTCCTCACATAGATTCATGGTCCTTTTCAGTCACCGCCTTGTTCTAAAGCCCATTATCCCTCTTGCAACATATCATTTGGTTTTAGATCATTTACCCTTGGAGGTAACAGTGCTAACTTTGGGGAAATTTTAAGGTTGCCTGTTTTGTCTCTCTACCAGCCTGGCATGTCAGACATTTCCTTCTGATGATCCTTAGTGTGAATGACTGTTGTGATCAATAGAATAACTAAAAGCAACTTGGTAGAGGAAAGGGTTTATCATAGCCTGTTACTCAAACAAATCAGGGTATCAACTCTAGGATGGAACCTGGAACAGATATCATGGAGAATGGTTGCTTACAGTGTAGATAAATATGTTTTGTTGAAGACATTAATCTGGCCTTCCAGGCAAGAATAGAAAGGGATATCCTTCCATTTTCTGGTATCCTCTTCAATTTCTTTCTTCAATGCCTTAAAGTTCTTGTCAAATAGATCTTTCACTCCCTTTGTTAGAGTTACCCCAAGATATTTTATGCTGTTTGTGGCTATCGTGATAGGTGAAGCTTCTCTGATTTCCCTCTCTGCTTCCATATCCTTTGTGTATAAGAGGGTGACTGATGTTTTGGAGTTGATCTTGTATCCTGCCACATTATTAAAGCTGTTTATCAGCTGTAAAAGTTCTTTGGTGGAGGTTTGGGGATCACTTATGTACACTATCAATCATATGCAAATAACAAAAGTTTAACTTCTTCCTTTCCACATAGTAATAATGGCAATTCTACCAAAGGCAATTTATAGATTCAATGCAATCCCCAACAAGGTCCCATCAAAATTCTTCACGGATCTTGAGAGGACAACAATCAACTTTATATGGAAAAACAAAAAACCAAGGATAGCCAAAACAATCCTATACAATAAAGGATTGTCTGGAGGCATTACCATCCCTGACTTCAAACTCTATTGCAGAGCTACAGTAATGAATACAGTGTGGTACTGGCATAAAAACAGAGAAGTGGACCAATGGAATCGTATAGAAGACCCGGTTTTTAACCCACAAACCTATGAACACCTCATTTTCGATAAAGGAGCTAAAAGTATACAATGGAAGAAAGAAAGCATCTTCAACAAATGGTGCTGGCACAACTGGATGTCAACCTGTAGAAGAATGAAAATAGACCCATATCTATCACCATGCACAAAACTCAAGTCCAAATGGATTAAAGACCTCACTATCAGTCAGAACACACTGAACCTGATAGAAGAGAAAGTGGGAAGTACCCTACATCAGATGGGCACAGGAGATCGCTTCCTATGTGTAACCCCAACAGCTCAGACATTAAGGGCAACATTGAATAAATGGGACCTACTGAAACTGAGAAGCTTCTGTAAAGCAAAGGACACTGTCACCAAGACAAAAAGGCAACCTACTGACTGGGAAAAGATCTTCACCAACCCCACAACAGACAAAGGTCTGATCTCCAAAATATATAGAGAACTCAGGAAACTAGACTTTAAAATGCTAATTAACCCAATTAAAAAATGGGGCACTGATCTGAACAGAGAATTCTCAGCAGAGGAAGTTCAAATGGCCAAAGGACACTTAAGGTCATGCTCAACCTCCTTAGCGATCAGGGAAATGCAAATCAAAACAACCTTGAGATATCATCTTACACCTGTCAGAATGGCTAAAATAAAAACCTCCAATGATAGCCTTTGCTGGAGAGGCTGTGGAGGAAGGGGTACACTCATCCATTGCTGGTGGGAATGCAATATTGTGCAGCCACTTTGGAAATCAGTGTTTCGGTTTCTCAGGAAATTTGGGATCAACCTACCCCTGGACCCAGCAATACCACTCCTGGGAATATACCCAAGAGATGCCCTATCATATGACAAGAGCATTTGCTCAACTATGTTCATAGCAGTATTATTTGTAATAGCCAGAACCTGGAAACAACCTAGATGCCCTTCAATGGAAGAATGGATGAAGAAAGTGTGGAATATATACACATTAGAGTACTACGCTGCGGTAAAAAACAATGACTTCTCGAATTTTGCATGCAAATGGATGGAAATAGAAAACACTATCCTGAGGGAGGTAACCCAGATCTGAAAAGATGAACATGGGATGTACTCACTCATAATTGGTCTCTAGCCATAAATAAGGGTCACGGAGTCTACAATTGGTGAACCTAAAGAAGCTAAATAAGAAGGGAAACCCAAGAAAAAACATATAGTTATCCTCTTGCTTATGGGAAGTAGACAAAATTGATTTCTGGGGAGGAAAGTGGGATCTTGGGGGTGGGATGGGTTGGGGGTAAGGGGAGATGGGGAGAGAAAAGTGAGAAGGGGAGGATGGGGGGAACTTGGGGAAACAGGATGATTGGGATAAAGCAAGGCTGAATAGGGGAGCACGGAAGCACAATTCTTAGTTAAGGGAGCCACCTTAGGGCTGGCAAGAGACTTGAACCTAGAGTGGCTCCCAGGAGCCCAAGGCGATGTCCCCAGTTAGTTCCTTGGGCAGCTGAGGATAGGGAACCTGAAATGACCCTATCCTATAGCAATACTGACGAATATCTTGCATATCACCATAGAACCTTCATCTGGTGATGGATGGAGATAGATACAGAGACCTACATTGTAGCACTGGACTGAGCTCCCAAGGTCCCAATGAGCAGCAGAAGGAGGGAGAACATGAGCAAGGATGTCAGGACCACAAGGGGCGCACCCAACTCACTGAGACAGTGGGGCTGACCTAATGGGAGGTCACCAAGGCCAGCTGGACTATGACTGAAAAAGCATGGGATAAAACCGGACTCTCTGAACATGGCGAACAATCAGGGCTGATGAGAAGCCAAGGACAGTGGCATGGGGTTTTGATCCTACTTCATTTTCTGGCTTTGTGGGAGCCTAGCCATTTTTAATGTTCACCTGACTAGACATGGACGGAGGGGGGAGGACCTTGGACTTTCCACAGGGCAGGGAACCCTGACTTCTCTTTGGACTGGAGAGGGAGGGGGAGAGGAGTAGGGAGGAAGGGGAGAAGGGTTGGAGGAGGGGGAGGGAAATGGGAGCGTGGGAGGAGGCTGAAACTTTTTTTCCTTTTCTCAATAAAAAAAAAAGAATAGAAGGGGATAATGGAGAACCCTCAATAATTTTCTCTGACTGCCCACTCTGTATCCTTTCTTATGATCTCCATTAGAATGTAACTATTACTCTCAGTAGTTGGTATTTTCTTTGGATTATCCAGGGGTTTGCCATTTAAGTCATCCTTGTTGTCACAGGAGTAGTTGTTCCTAGTGTATGAATGCATCAGATTAGAAATTTAAGGAGGTGAAAGTGAGGCAGGATTTAGGTGCCGTAGGTTTAATAGTTTTGGATGATCCAAGAAGATTTCCTGGAATTTTGCTAGTCTACTTCCAGATAACAAGTATGCCCTTTTAATTCTAGCATTTTTAAACCTTAGTAGTACTTGACTTTTGCAGCTCTTACACAGTGTTGCCACCCTGACGGTACAACACTTAATTTCTTTTTAATATATACTAAGGGTCGCAGTTCTTTTGGTAATCACTGAGTTGACACCCAAGAGCAATATCTTGTTTTTATAAAACAACTGACAAGAGGGGTCTTTGGAGCTGGGAATGCTGGGTGTTCCCAGGTTTTTATAAGAGTTTTTATAAGAGTTAGTTTTAGTAAGATGAGCATCCAAACAGCCTAGGTTCCCACAAAGCCAGTACCATTGTTCTTGGCTTCTCAGCAGTCCTCAGTGTCTGCTATGTTCAGCGAGTCCGGTTTTATCCCATGCTTTTTCAGACCCAGTCCAGCTGGCCTTGGTGAGTTCCCCATAGATCAGCCCCATTGTCTCAGTATGTGGGTGTACGCCTCGTGGTCCTGAGTTCCTTGCTCATGCTCTCTCTCCTTCTGCTCCTGATTTGGACCTAGGGATTTCAGTCCGTTGCTCCAATGTGTGTCTCTGTCTCTGTCTCCTTTCATCGCCTGAGGATGACTATATGTTTTTCTTTGGGTTCACATTCTTTTTTTAGCTTCTTTAGGATCACGAATTATAGCCTCAGTGTCCTTTATTTATGGCTAGAAACTAATTATGAGTGAGTACATCCCATGTTCCTCCTTTTGGGTCTGGCTTACCTCACTCAGGATAGTGTTTTCTATTGACTGCTCTTCGGGCTGATGAGGGAGGGGGAGTTGATTGGGAGAAGGGAGGGAAATGGGAGGCGGTGGCGGGGAGGAGGCAGAAATCTTTAATAAATAAATAAAAATATAAATAAATAAATAAAATGTAAGATTTATATAATTAAAAAAAGAGTTAGTTGTATCTGATTAAAGGACTGTTCCTGTTAATCCTCCCAGTTAAGGAAATCTGACGTTGGAACTTGAAATTGGTCCCTTGATAGCCTCATCGAGATGTTTTTCCATTAATTAATAATTGGGAATTGAGATATGATAAAATTCAACCATCACCCAAAGGGTCAGTGCGACTCTATCTATTCCATATACCCCAAGACTCAAAATATATACTGATTATTGTATGTTTTGGCTGGTAGACTAGGTAGCCTTTAAAGGCAAGGACGCTTAGAACTCTGGTTGTATTTTGATTTGAGCTTTCTCTAGTAGGGATACACATATCAAAATATCATCCATATATTGGAGAATGGCTCCCTTTGTCAAAATTAATTTTAAAGGTATTATTTTACAGTGTCTTAGCAAAAAGTAGGAGCTGTCCCTGAACCCTTGAGGGACAGTTGTCCAAATGCACTGCTGGCAATGTCTAATGATGGCATCCTTACATTCTAAAACAACCATGTCCCAAGAGTCCAGTTGCAAAGCAATGCAAAAAGGTTTGTTTTAGGTCTAACTCTGTGTACCATTGCATAGATTCAGGACCTAAGAAAGACGAATATAAGGATTTTCCAATAGATGATACAGCAGGATTACTGCTTTATTGATAACCCTAAAGTCATGCACCATGTCGTACTTTCTACTAGACTCAACTCTAGAAAGGAGTAAAGCACTTATTTCATGGAAACTGGACAGGGACCAGCAAGCCATGTTTTAGAAAAATTTGAATGAAAATTTGTAATTCTAATTCAGCCTCTTTTTTCAATGGACACTATTTCTGACTGGAATAAATTAACCAGATTTTATGTGCGTTTTTTATGGCTATCATGGATCCCTGTATCTCAGAATGTTGAATTTACTCATGTTAGAATTTCTTGGTAGTACTTCAGAGGTTCAGGTATTCATGACTTTAGGAAGATTATGGAACTGCAAGACTGCCTGTAGGAAGCTCAATACATCTTTTCTTAAAGGGCAAGAAGGTCACTTGGGGTCAAGAAGGGGTGCATACTGGTCTTCAAACTGACAAAGTACCAGAAGAACAATTTACTGTTTTTGGGAGAATCCTTCTACTCCAACTATATTCGTAAGTTAGTAGCAAAGTTTCCACAAATAAGGGAAAGACTGAGTAATTGGCCTCATTATCCATAAGATTAATTTTGTTACTATTCACATCTTGGGTAACCTGAGTTCCTGCAACAGAGATTCACACATCAGGGATTGAAGCCTGCTTGTTTCCTGGAAAACTTTTGTCCTGTATGGTACTCAAGATATTGAGTATTGGCCTTTTCGTACTCCGAGTATGGGGCTAACCCATCTTTCCATTTCAGGCTTGAGATTTTCACACATAAGACATGGTTTTAGTGGGTGGAACAGCATGGTGCAATAACGTGCCCAATGGAAGGGGATTTTGTCCATCAATCCTGACTTTGGCTTTCTAATCTCTGAGGTATATTAATGGGGATAGTTTGATAGATTGGGCTGGCAGCTAGCATCTTCAAACTTCAATGCAATGATAAGGGTCATTTTCTCTCTGCCCCTCTTTTCCCATTGATCATCTTGTAGATGCATTTTTTGAAGACAATGTCCAACAACTAAGCCTGAGCAGTTGGGGTCTCACCAGTGTCAGGAGAGTTCTATGGACGGGAGAATCTAATAAAATGCTGACTTGGAAAGGCTTATCTTTCAGGAGATAAGGGATCTAGATTGCTGAGTTTTCTGAAAGCCTCAGTTAGTTTATTGAAAAATAAGACAGGATTTTCTTCCCTTCCTTGAATGAACTTGCAATAGTTAGCAGATTTTAATGCATTTGCCCTTCCTGAAATAAGACTTTCTATTGTTACTCTACATCTAGGTGTCCCTGTTGTTATAATTCCAGTAAGTGGACTATTTATCTCTGATAACCTGTGCTTCTGGCTGATGGACTTCAGGACTTTGACTAAGTAGCTTGTCTGCATGCTGTTTCTGCCTCCGTATAGGTTCTTTACTTTTCTCCAGGTGATACAGAAAGTAGGTGAGACAAAGTACAATTTCTTCCATGTAAAGGGATAAGTGAAAGTTAAGGTCTAAAGGATTTTTTCTTGCATCATTGGAGGTCTGTGATTGCAAAAGCAACAGCATTGTGTTTTGTCCTATTGGGACTAGCACTTTCTTTAAGGAGTTCTGCATGCCTAAGACAGGATGATTGATAGGAAACTCCAACTTTTGCAAGTCCTGGAATTCTCAATTTAATTTTTATGGTTACTTGGGGCAAATGGGAAAATGTGGAGTTGGGATGGACTTCCATGAATGAGAGAATGAGAGGAGGAGATACTTTACCTGGGCCATGTTGCTTATTGTTTCTCATTTGAAAAATAGAATTTGGACATTTAAAGCATCAGTGTTTCTTCCTTTTTTGATTAATTTTTACACATCCCACTTTTCTGATAGACAGTCATGAAGACCTGGACATAAAAAAAGTTCATCTATTTTTTCTTTATTTCTTCAAATCAAATCAACCTGTAGGAAGGTATTATAATTTAAACTTCCACCCTTTGGCCAAATTTCCCCATCAATCAGATTGTATTGAGGCCATGCAGTATCATAGTAAAGTATTAGTCTTCTTCTTTAGGCTCTCAGGAACAAATGAGCTATGAGATGTCTTATAGCTGACATCAAGGCAGGGAAGGTGCTTATGAAACAATTGCTAACACTTCCAAGGAGGCACCTCAGGATTTGTATAAATGCTTACATTTATAAGAGGTGATTAGATTGTGTGCAGACACAACTATTAGCGACTTTTGTGGAGTGGCTCATGCAGTACCCCTTAAAGAAGTTATATGCCCAGAAGGGGGAAAATTGTGCCTGTTATATGCTATATAGATAGAACTTTGCACTGGTATGGATCTTGCTCTATTGATACAAATTTAAGGTTAATTTTGTTGTATGTATATTTCTTCTCTTGATTAAGGTGGTGTGTATGCAACTCATTTAAAAATATAATACAAAATTAAGAAATATAGGTTAATAGATAATCATCTATAATAGTCAAGCTTGTAGTCATGTTAGTTAAGTTTCCTAGATATATAGAGATGTATTTCAGTTAGATAGGTATTCTTCAAATCTTTCAGAGACCTTTAGAATATGGCATTTAAAATGTTTAAAAACTTGGGACTTTTCATGACAATGAGACATATCTGCTCCTGGCAACACCAAGCTACTTCAAGAGGATGGTGGGCATTGAAGAGGCTCCTTATGGAGCTGACTGACCATTTGGAAATAAACTGCTCTTGCCTGGACAGCTTAATGAACTGGATATGCAGGACCCATAGAGAAATGATTGCTGAACTTTCCTAAAGGTAAGACGATCCTTTGAGGTTCTTGCTTCATAAAAGAGTCTGCTAGACAATCTGCAGGACACAGAAGAAAGCAACTGATGAAATTTGCCATTAAAAGTCTGCTGGATATGATGGACCTGTAGGCTGAATATAGATGCCCCAATGGTACTGAAGAACTTTGGGTGACTGTCCAGGCAACAAGATGTCTCTGTCAATTCTAAAGTTTTGGAAATTGCTTACAATGCACTTCTTGTTAACTTAGGTAATAATATATCCTTCTGGAGTCTTTGGTGGAGTTGAAGAATAGATAGTTATAATTATAGTATTTCTTAGCTATGATAAAAGATAAAATAGATATAAATATTGTAGCTATAATTCTTACCTGATAACTGTTTTGTTGTATGTAATCTTGCTATTTTAAAGTTAAAACCTTCCTTTTTATTCAAACAGAAAGGGGGAGGTGATGTGGAATTCTCCTCTGTATGTTGTGATTACCATTAATGAATAAAAAAAACTGCCTTGCCTTCCCTCTTCAGGCACATAACATCACCCAGCTCAGCCTCTCTGGGCACTGGGGCCGAATCCTGAGGGCAACTGGGCGGGCAGGAATTCCTTTGTTTCAATAGCCTGCCTGCAGCAAGCAAGGTAGGCACTTTGTTTACGAGCAACCCAACCAGCACGGAGATCTGATCTCGGCACCAGGAGAGCCATCATTGGGGTGAGTTTCTGACCCACAGCAGCAGCCCGGGACACGGAACTCAGACGTTCCTCATCCCCCTATACTTCTTGGGCTTCCTGCAGGGCCTATACTCCCAACACACTGCCTCTCTCTTCCTATCCCACCCAGCTTGCATCCAGAACCCTCTCCCCTTCTCCCTCCCTTCCCTCTTTAGGCATATAACATCACCCAGCTCAGCCTGTCTGGGCACTGAGGCCGAATCCTGAGGGCAACTGGGTGGGCGAGAGTTCCTTTGTTTCAATAGCCTGCCTGCAGCAAGCAGGGTAGGAGCTTTGTTTACGAGCTACCCAACCAACACGGAGATCTGATCTCGGCACCAGGAGAGACTTCACTGGAGCACAAGGAGAGCCATCACTGGGGAATGCCATCACTGGGAAGGTACATCAGTAGGCAAGGAAACCTGATCCTGTAAAAGAAGATCCATAGGGGAGCATTCAGAGGAAGAGATGGGCAGGTGCCAATGCAAGAATTAACCCAACAATCTGAAAAACAACATGAAACCACTAGAACCCAGCGACCTCACAACAGGAGGACATGAACACCTTAATCAAGAAGACATAGAAAAAATTGACTTTATGAAAGTGATTGACGCCCTTAAACAGCATGTAAAAAATGCCCTTATAGAAATGGATGAGAAGTGTAACAGAAAGTTTGAAAAATTGAATAAATCAGTGAATGATACCCTAGAAAACCAAGGAAAAACAATCAAACAGATAATGGAAACAGTTCAAGACTTGAAAACTGAAATGGAGGCAAAGAAGAAAACACAAAGAGAGGGCCGGCTGGACATGGAAAATCTAGGTAAACGAATAGAGACTACAGAAACAACCATAACCAGCAGAATACAAGAGATAGAAGAAAGAGTGTCAGATTCTGAAGATACCATAGAGAAAATAAACACACTGATCAAAGAAAACAGCAAGTCCAACACACTCTCATCACAAAACATTCAGAAAATATGTGACACAATAAAAAGACCAAACCTAAGAATAATAGGAGTAGAAGAAGGAGAAGAAGTGCAGGTCAACGGTCCAGAAAATATATTTAATAAAATTATAGAATAAAACTTTCCCAACCTAAAGAAAGATATACCTATGAAGATTCAAGAAGCATACAGAACACCGAATAGGCTGGATCAAAAAAAAAAATTATCCCCTCAACATATAATAGTCAAAACAAAAAGCTTACAGAATAAAGAAAGAATATTAAGAGCTGCAAAGGGAAAAGGCCAATTTACTTATAAAGGTAAACTTATCACACTTACAGCTGACTTCTCTATGGAAACCATGAAAGCCAGAAGGTCCTGGATAGATGTACTACAAAAAGTAAGAGACCATGGATGCAAGCCCAGACTACTATACCCAGCCAAACTTTCGTTCACTATAAATGGAGAAAGCAAATTTTCCAGGATAAAAACAAATTTAAACAATACGTAGCCAAATCCAGCCTTACAGAAAGTAATAGAAGGAAAATCACTAACCAAGGAGTCCAACAATGACCACAATAACTCAGACATCTAGAGACCCTTCACCAGCACAACTCAAAGAAGGGAAACACACAAACTCTACTACCAAAATAGTGATCAGAGTTAACAACCACTGGTCATTAATATCACTTAATGTCAATGGACTCAACTCACCTATAAAAAGGCACAGGCTGAGAGATTGGATACAAAAACAGGATCTAACATTCTGCTGTTTACAAGAAACACACCTCAACCACAAAGACAGGCACCTACTTAGAGTAAAGTGCTGGGAGAAGGCTTATCAAGCAAATGAACCTAAGAAACAAGCAGGTGTGGCCATACTAATTTCTAACAAAGTTGACTTCAAACTTAAATCAATCAGAAGAGATGGAGAGGGACATTTTATACTCATAACAGGAACAATTCATCAGGATGAAGTATCAATTCTGAATATCTATGTCCCTAATACAAAAGCACCCACGTACGTAAAAGAAACATTACTAAAACTCAAGGCAGCCATCAAACAGCACACACTAATAGTAGAAGACTTCAACACTCCTCTCTCACCAATGGACAGGTCAATCAGACAAAAACCTAACAGAGAAATAACAGAATTAATGGAGGTAATGAATCAAATGGACTTAACAGACATCTATAGAACATTCCACCCAAATAGGAAAGAATATACCTTCTTCTCTGCAGCTCATGTACCCTTCTCGAAAATTGACCACATACTCGGTAACAAAGCAAACTTCAACAGTTACAAAAAAAATTAGTAGCCACCTGTGTTTTATCATTTCACCATGGATTAAAGTTAGAATTCAACAACAATGCTACCCCCAGAAAGCCTACAATCTCATGGAAACTGAATAGTCAACTACTGAGCCATACCTGGATCAAGGAAGAAAGAAAGAAAGAAAGAAAGAAAGAAAGAAAGAAAGAAAGAAAGAAAGAAAGAAAGAATTAAAGTCTTCCTTGAATTCAATGAAAATAAAGAAACAACATACTTAAACTTATGGGACACTATGAATGCAGTCCTAAGAGGAAAGTTCATAGCACTAAGTGCCCACTTAAAGAAAACAGAGAAAGCACACATTGGAGACTTAACAGACCACCTGAAAGCTCTAGAAAAAAAAAAGAAGCAGACTCACCTAGGAGGAGTAAAAGACTGGAAATAATCAAACTGAGGGCTGAAATCAACAAAATAGAAACACAGAAAACAATCCAAAGAATCAATGAAACAAAAAGCCGGTTCTTGGAGAAAATCAACGAGATAAACAACCCCCTATCCGAACTAATCAAACGGTAGAGAGAGAATATGCAAATTAATAAGATCAGAAATGAAAAGGGGGATATAACCACAGACACAGAAGAAATTCAGAGAATCATTAGATCTTACTACAAAAGCCTGTATGCCACAAAACTGGAAAATGTAAAAGAAATGGACACTTTTTTAGATAAATAACATATACCAAAGTTAAACCAGGACCAGGTGAACAATTTAAATAGACCTGTTAGTCGCGAAAAATTAGAAGCTATTATCAAAAACCTCCCTACCAAAAAAAGCCCAGGACCAGATGGTTTCAATGCAGAATTCTACCAGAACTTCCAAGAAGAGCTAATACCTATACTCCTTAATGTTTTTCACAACATAGAAACAGAAGAGTCATTGCCAAATTCCTTTTATGATGCTACAGTTACTATGATACCAAAACCACACAAAGACTCAACCAAGAAAGACAATCACAGGCCAATCTCACTCATGAACATCGACGCAAAAATCTTCAACAAAATACTGGCAAACCGAATCCAAGAACACATTAGAAAAATTATCCATTATGATCAAGTAGGCTTCATCCCAGGTATGCAGGGTTGGTTCAACATCCGAAAATCTATCAAAGTAATCCATCATATAAATAAACTGAAAGAAAAGAAAAACATATGATCATTTCATTAGATGCTGAAAAAGCATTTTACAAAATTCGACATCCCTTAATGATAAAAGTCTTGGAGAGATTAGGGGTTCAAGGGTCATACCTAAATACAATAAAAGCTATTTACAGCAAGCCGACAGCTAACATCAAATTAAACGGAGGTAAACTCAAAGCCATCCCACTAAAATCAGGAACACGACTAGGCAGTCCACTCTACACATACCTCTTCAATACAATACTTGAAGTTTCAGCAGTAGTAATAAGACAACCTAAGGGGATTCGAATTGGAAAGGAAGAAGTTAAACTTTCATTATTTGCAGATGATATGATAGTGTACATAAGCGACCCTAAAAACTCCACCAAAGAACATCTACAGCTGATAAACACCTTTAGTAATGTGGCAGGATACAAGATCACGTCTAAAAATCCTGTCGCCCTCTTTTAAACAAATGATATGAAAGCAGAGAGGGAAATCCGAGAAGCATCACGTTTCATGATAGCCACAAACAGCATAAAATATCTTGGGGTAACTCCAACCAAGGAAGTGAAAGATCTATTTGACAAGAACTTTACCAGAAAATGGAAAGATCTCCCTTGCTCTTGGATTGGGAGGATCAACACAGTAAAAATGGCAGTCTACCAAAGGCAATTTATAGATTCATGCAATCCCCATCAAGGTCCCATCAAAATTCTTCACAGATCTTGAGAGGACAATAATCAACTTTATAAGGAAAAACAAAAAAAAAACCCAGGATAGCCAAAATAATCTTATACAATAAAGGAACTTCTGGAGGCATTACCATCCCTGACTTCAGACTCTATTACAGAGCTACAGTAATGAAAAAAGCTTAGTATTGGCATAAAAACAGAGAAGTCGACCAATGGAATCATATAGAAGACCCGGTTTTTAACCCACAAACCTATGAACACCTCATTTTCGATAAAGGAGCTAAAAGTATACAATGGAAGAAAGAAAGCATCTTCAACCAATGGTGCTGGCACAACTGGATGTCAACCTGCAGAAGAATGAAAATAGACCCATATCTATCACCATGCACAAAACTCAAGTCCAAATGGATTAAAGACCTCAATATCAGTCTGAACACACTGAACCTGATAGAACAAAAAGTGGGAAGTACCCTACAACAGATGGGCACAGGAGATCGCTTCCTAGGTATAACCCCAACAGCTCAGACATTAAGGGCAACATTGAATAAATGGGACCTACTGAAACTGAGAAGCTTCTGTAAAGCAAAGGACACTGTCACTAAGACAAAAAGACAACCTACTGACTGGGAGAAGATTTTCACCAACCCCACATCAGACAAAGGTCTGACCTCCAAAATATATAGAGAACTCAAGAAACTAGACTTTAAAATGCTAATTAACCCAATTAAAAAAGGGGGCACTGAAATGAACAGAGAATTCTCAACAGAAGAAGTTCAAATGGCCAAAAGACACTTAAGGTCATGATCAACCTCCTTAGCGATCAGGGAAATGCAAATCAAAACAACTTTGAGATATCATCTTACACGTGACAGAATGGCTAAAATCAAAGACACCAATGATATCCTTTGTTGGAGAGGCTGTGGAAGAAGGGGTACCCTCATCCATTCCTGGTGGGAATGAAATCTTGTGCAACCACTTTGGAAATCAGTGTTTTGGTTTCTCAGGAAATTCAGGATCAACCTACCCCTGGACCCAGCAATACCACTCTTGGGAATATACCCAAGAGATGCCCTATCATATGACAAAAGCATTTTTTCAACTATGTTCATAGCAGTATTATTTGTAATAGCCAGAACCTGGAAACAACCTAGATGCCCTTCAATGGAAGAATGGATGAAGAAAGTGTGGAATATATACACATTAGAGTACTACGCTGCGGTAAAAAACAATGACTTCTCAAATTTTGCATGCAAATGGACAGAAATAGAAAACACTATCCTGACTGAGGTAACCCAGACCTGAAAAGATGAACATGGGATGTAGTCACTCATAATTGTTTTCTAGCCATAAATAATGGTCACTGAGTCTGTAATTTGGGATCCCAAAGAAGCTAAATAAGAAAGTAAACCCAAAGAAAACCATATAGTTATCCTCCTGGGTATGGGAAGTAGACAAGATTGCCAGGCAAAAAATTGGTATCTTGGGGGTGGGGCAGGATTGGGATAAGGGGAGATGGGGAGAGAAAAGTGAGAAGGGGAGGATGGGGGGAATTTGGGGAAACGGTATGATTGGGATAAAGGAAGGTTGGATAAGGGAGCACGGAAGCACATATCTTAGTTAAGGGAGCCACCTTAGGGTTGGCAAGAGACTTGGACCTAGAGGGGCTTCCAGGTGCCCAGGGAGATGTCCCCAGTTAGTTCCTTGGGCAGCTGAGTATAAGGAACCTGAAATGACCCTATCCTATAGCAATACTGACGAATATCTTTCATATCATCATAGAACCTTCATCTGGTGATGGATGGATATAGAGACAAAGACCCACACTGGAGCACTGGACTGAGCTCCCAAGGTCCCAATGAGCAGCAGAAGGAGGGAGAACATGAGCAAGGAAGTCAGGACCACAAGGGGGGCACCCACCCACTGAGACAGTGGGGCTGATCTATTGGGAGCTCACCAAGGCCAGCTGGACTATGACTGAAAAAGCATGGGATAAAACCGGACTCTCTGAACATGGCCAACAATGAGGGCTGATGAAAAGCCAAGGACAATGGCATGGAGTTTTGATCCTACTTCATGTTCTGGCTTTGTGGGAGCCTAGCCAGTTTGGATGTTCACCTTCCTAGACCTGGATGGAAGGGGGAGGACCTTGGACTTTCCACAGGGCAGGGAACCCTGACTTCTCTTTGGACTGGAGAGGGAGGGGGAGAGGAGTAGGGGGAGATGGTGAGGGGCGGGAGGAGGGGGAGGGAAATGGGAGGCTGGGAGGAGGCGGAATTTTTTTTCAATAAAAAATAAAAAAAAATTAAAAAAAACTTCCTTGGCCTGTTGATAGGGTAAAAGCTAGTGGGGAAAACTAAATGAAATGCTGGGAGAAGGAGGCAGTAGTTAGGGACAAGCCATGTAACCCTGCCGGAGACAGACACCATAACATTAGTGGGGAAGCCACAGCCACGTGGCGATACACAGATGAATAGAAATGGGTTAAATTAATATGTAAGAATTAGCCAATAAGAGTCTAGAGCTAATGGGCCAAATAGTAATTTATATAATATAGTTTCTGTGTGATTATTTCTGGGCTGAGCAGCCGAAACAAACAAGCAGCCTCCTTATAACAGTTATACACATAGAAAGATGGATCATTTTGCACATAATTGCTGCCTTAGAGATTTCAGATTAAATAATAATTGGGTCCTAGTAACCCATAGATGGTCTCCAAAGCAGATGTGTTTTTGACTGTGACTTCATAAAGGAATCCACTGGGCTGATTATGAATTATTATTATAAATAGATATTTCTGGGCAATTTCTTTTAAGGGCTGGAAAATAGCTTACGGGGCACTTTAAGACCCTGTCAAACAGTAGAAACTATCATCTTGTGAGGCCCCATGAACCAACAAGACCATTGATTGACTATCTCAGGCAACCTAAAATATTGGGGGAGTAGATCTCAGTTCCACCACCTGACTTATACCAATGCTTAACATAAGACTCCAAGGTATTCCTACTGCAGTATATGGACCCTTGCCTCCAGGTACAGTAAGACTCATTATAGGAAGAAACAGTCAAACCCTATAGTGACTACATATTTACCTGTGATAATAGTTGAAGATTATATAGGAGACATTAAGGTACTGACTCAGTTGCCTCAAAACATATCTTGATATTACCCTTAAATTAAAAATAACTCAACTGATGATATTCACCAGTGTTAAAAAAGGAAAGATTCTTGGCTCAGCCCTGTAAATATGGGGTATTTGTGTTCTGAAATTGTGCTTACTGGTTACAAAGAGTAACGGAGAATCACCCAGAAAAGAAGTTGTATGTAATGATAAAGTTTTCATTTGGCTTCTTGACATTGGCACCCCAGCATGGCCACTTCAGTTGGCTGTTAATGATTTACAGGGAGTCAGTGAGGCACAGGCACCATCACAAAGTTCTGCCATGATTAGCTGGTAGGATGCCGAAGGTCATTAAGGTGTCTTTGGACCATATGTCTTACCCAATATGCCTTTATATTTATGGAGCCAAGATATTTTGAGACAAATGGAAGTTCTTTTATATAGTTGGAACCATACTGTCTCTCATCAGATGCTCACAGGGAATGTAACCCATTAAGAGTGTAGGTAAAACTCAACAAGTTATTATATTTCCATAAATCATTAGAGTAATTATAAAAGGCCACTGTTGGGATATCCCATGACTGATCTTTTTACTAGTGGCCATGGTTGATGCTACAAGGCAACTATCAGGGTAATTTGCCTTCTGGATCATTTGGTTATCAGAGAAACTGGTCTGGGTAAATCAGTGGCTGCTCCAAGGAGGAGAATTGGCAGCCAAAGCTGCTTCTGTGGAGAAACAAATATATATGGGAAACAGGATCATCTAATAATCTTTGAATTACTCTTATTCTTGTCATAAAAAAGAAATAAAGCAAATGGAGGCTGTTGCAGGATTTAAGAGCTTTAAATAGAGTCAAGCACGCAATGGGAGCCTTAGAGCCGAGGACTGTCATTGCGTACTGCTATTCCATTACATTTTCATTTAATTGTATTTGACTTAAGTAATCTGTGTTTTTCACCATTCCACTACATTCTGACTGTCTTATTTACTTTTTTATTGCTGGGAAGGGACACCAAATCAACTTATAAAATGATTATTGGTGTTCATGGTTCCAGAGGGTTAGAAGTCCTTGTTCTCCATGGCAGAGAGCATGGCAGCAGACAGGCAGGCATGACGCTGAAACAGTAGCTGAGAACTTACATTTTCATCCAGAAGCACTGGACGAAGAGAGAGCTAACTGGGAATGACTGAGTTTTTGAAACCTCAAAGTCTGATCTCCATGACATACTTCTTCCAAAAGGATGACACCTCCTCTTCCTTCCCAAATTGTTCCACCAACTGGGGTCCAAGTTTTCAAACATGAACCTTTGGAGACCATTCTCATTCAAGCCATCATACCAGTGATCTTGAAAAATCTGCCTTTATCCCTTCTCTTGCCTTATTATGGTCTATTTGCACAGGGCTTTCAATGGAGGCTTCATTCCCAAGGGATGAAAAACAACTCCTTCATGTGTCAGGAGTTTGCTGTTGAAGCTACCAAGCCCTATGTGACAAAAAGCATAGGGCTCACGTGGATGATATTCTCCCCACATATTGTGATTCTTCTGAATTAGCAACGGTCTTTGTCAACCACAAAACCAATCATTAAGTCTTGGGTATTCAAGTTACACTAGAAAATCTTGCACAAACATCTCCATTCCAAAAACTTGGTAGAATTCCAGAGGAAGGTGCTGTGCTCTTTAAAAAGGGCTTCGTGATTTTCAAAAACTGTTATGAGATGTTAATTGGCACAGAACCTCACTTAAACCAACCTCCCAGGAACTTTCCCTGCTTTTCTAAGTTTTATAAGGAGAGACCAGTCCCTCTTCTCCATGCCATTCGACTTCTGAGACTAAGACAGCTCTAGCTGCAGTAGAAGCAGCTATGTCCAATATTTGAGTACAGAGATGGGACCCGCCTATGTGTCTTTCTCTAGGATTCCTAAAACCAACCATGACCCTCACTGGGGTACTCTGCCAACTGCAGAACATTTTGGAATAAATCCATTTGGGACATTCTCCTTCCAGGGTTCTAAACTCTCACTATGATTTCGTGGCAAAATTAATTTCAAAGGGAATGAATGTGTTATAGAAAGCTAGGTAAAGCACAGAGACAATTACCATTTCATATTAAGGAGATCAGCTTCGACTCTGGCAACAGTCTGCTGCCTGGAAATGTTCTTTGGCTAATTACTCTGAGTAACTTGATTCTCTTCTTTAGCTATCCAGGATATTATACTTTTCATCAAATCTTGTGTTTATCTTTCCCAAGGTCACACAGTTTCAACCCTTCGCTTGCTTCAACTCAGACTATATTAACAGAGGCTTTTGGCAATAGCATCCTACCTACAACTCTTCTTTGAATTCTAAAGTAGGATGCACATCCTACACCTCTGATCAACAAGTATAACTCTTTTGCAGTTTCCATGCTTTTAGAAGATGTGGCCTTTTCCTCCAATATTTACAGTGACTGCTCCAGTGTAGTAGGGATAATGCAAGCCTACTTTCATCAGACAGACCCTGGATCAAAAGTTACAGCATCTTTTCCTTAGAACCTAGGAATTCTTGTATCATTGCCAGCTTGCTTGCTGTGTGATTCATATTTAGTCACATTCAGGTCTTCTCCAGCCATTGCTTAAAAGTAATACATGAGCAGATGCTTTGGTCTCTGTCCCTGCTCTGCTTCCCTACTGCTAGGCAGCCAGTCTTGATAAAAGTCAGTGAGAGCCATGCTCTATAACATCAACCTGCCTCTGCCTCCTGAGTGTTGTGATTAAAGGTGTGTGCCACCATCACAAGGCTGCTCTATAACATCAAAGCTCTGCCTCTCCATGCAAAGAATCTGCCATTTCCTGAGAACAGGTTAGACAAATAATTAAGCAATCTACACACTGTATTCATTTTCAGCCTGTCATGCATCACTATGTTAACTCCAGAGGGATAACCTCTGACCCCATGTTGGTAGCGGCATCTTCGTTGTAGTTTTTGGAGGAGGCCTGCTCTTCTGGGACCACACAATCAGTATTAAGAGATGCCCATTTGGTTCTCTGGGTTCCAGTCTTAGCTGGAATCAGGCTCTTCACTGGATCCATAGACTTTTGTGTACCTTGATGTTACCCAGAGTGAACATTGCACACCTTTAGGGAAGACATGAGAATACCACTATCCCTACCTACATCAGCGACACCATCCTTACAGGGGATGTTTCAAACTATTTTCCTACCATAACATCTTTCCATTGTACCCTAGGTTTTACTCTCCTATCTTTTGGAGACCAGTGCCATTCTTCAGCAGTGAAGTCATCTTCTGTGCAATGTTTTAAAATTTAATGTAAATAAGGCTTTATTTAGAGAATTGTTAAGAGTAGAGAATTCTCCCCATTTTTGCTTTTCTGATTGTTGTCTGAGACATCTGTGGTATCCTTGTAAAATAAACGGTCCCTTTATTTGTAAGGATACCCATGTTGTGAAATTGTTTTATGTTGTGCATGGAACTTTTTATAAGCAAGAGAATTGTCCTTGAAGCATCATGAATGTCTCACAACAGCCAATGCGTCAAAGCAGGGAGCAGTATACTGCTTGTAGCCTCAGAAACGGTAGCAATAGAAACATGAACAAATTGCACTTTCCCAAAGGGAACACAAGAGGAACATACATCTACCAAAGAGCATTAAGATGTAACTCTCTGGGGCTAACACAGTGATGCACGACAGGCTGAAAATGAATACAGTGTGTGGATTGCTTAATTAATTATTTGACTAACCTGTTCTCAGGAAATGGCAGATTCTTTGCATGGGGAGGCAGAGTTCTGAAGTTATAGAACATGGCTCTCCTGGCTTTTATCAAGACTGGCTGCCTAGCAGTAGGGAAGCAGAGCAGGGACAGAGACCAAAGAGTCTGCTCATGTATTACCTTTAAGCAATGGCTGGAGAAGACCTGAATGAGACCAAATATGGCACACACGGAAAGCAAGTTGGCAGCGACACAAGAGTTCCTAGGTTCTATGGAAAAGATGCTGTAACTTTTGATCCAGGGTCTGTCTGTTCCAAGTAGGTTTGCATTATCTCTACTGCATTGGAGAAGTCACTGTAAATATTGGAGGAAAAGGCCATATCCTCTAAAATCATGGAGACCGCAAAGAGTTATACTTTTTGAGTGTGGTCGTAGGATGTGCATTGTACTTTAGCACCCAAGGAAGAATGGTAGGTACAAAAGTGTGATGCAAATGGTAGAGGAGGGAGAAAATGCCTTCTGGAAAATAGCTCAGTACCTATATTCCTGATGTATCTGTTAACCATATCCATGCACTTGAGTTGGGTTAGGACAAAAGCTTACTAGAGTTATGTGCCTAGGCAACCAACCACTTTTTTATCCAGTGACTTGACCACATCCTTCCATACCTGTTTATACTAATGACTTCCTCCATTTTGGGGGACACTTCTCTAACCCTCTGAGGTTCCAATGGGCTCTGTTTTATGCTAGAGCCCTGTGATTTAGACAGGATTTAATGTGTCACATCGACAACCAACATATTTATGAGAGGGATTCCTTACAATGAGAGAAGACATAATTGGTAATTAAATGGGTGTTTATATCCACAATAATGATAACATGGATGTGCCTTATTATATTCACACATCCTGGAAGTGCAAAAAGCTTATGATCAGATTGTTTCTCTTGCTAATTGTTGAAAAACATTCTTTGACATGCTTTGAGGGTCCAATCCCTTTAGCTTGTGAAAACATTCCTTTTTACTTTTGCTAGGAATAGCAGCTGTTATAGTCTTTCTTATTATCACTTTTATGCTCTAGTGTTGAGCATTGCAGTGAACTGTCCCTAGACTAAATGTGATGATTCATCACAAACATCTAAGAAATATGAAAGGAGGAGATGTGGGAGCACAGGAAGCCCTGGGTGAATGTGTTAGGAGTGAGGAAGTCCTGAGTAAATGTGTGTTGCTGACATAGGCACTAGTTTATCAAGGATCCCAATGCCTTAGATTAATAGTAATAGCAAAGCCTTTCCCAGGTAAGGCTCAGAGAAATGGCAAAGCTTTCCCCTGGTTCAAGTACAAGTATTTTGAATGGTTCACCATTAGCTAAAAACAGTTTATACAGAAGCTTTCAACAACAGCTTCCTCCTTCTCCTGGATGTTTGCCTCTTGAAACTGTCCCACTACAAAGACTTCTTATTAAAATTAGCTAAGGCTGCCTCATTGTTTGGTTATATACAACAAATATGCTTATTCAAATTAGGTATAAAAAAATAAATGCTCTGAGTTTCCAAGTTGTTGGTTGTGCATCTTCATCAGAGTGCACAACCCACCTGAACCCAACTTTTCAGTATGTGTGTCTGTTACTACTTCATTCCCTGTCACCTGAGTTATGTTAATCCATAAACTGTGCAGGCCATGGCAGATATGACTCCAGATTTCAAACTCTTATCTCCATTGGGAATTGTCTCTATAGAAAAAAAGAAATGTATATTGGAAGGCACTGAAAAATGTCTACCTTTGAAGCTGTGGGCAGTAAGATCCTGGATAGAATGGAGTTTACATTCAATTTACAAACCTCCCTTTGTTCCCATGATGGAAACTTATGAGAGGGGAAAATATTTGGGTGTATTGCTGTAGGTATGAAGACTGACTGGAAAAGAGCTGCCAAAATGCTTGTCATATCAGATTCCTCTCTGGATTTCATGTTTCTGACATCCTGGTAGGTATGTATCTGGGAAGGTAAAGTGAAAGAAGAAATAAAGAGAAATATTTTGGGATGTGCAAATGAATGCCAGTCTCATGGGAAATTCTAGAAGTGTCATGGTTACTAGGGGACACATTGACATCCAGTAACTTAGGCAATTTTGGGGCCCCACCACCGTTTTCTCTAGTCACATGATCACAGACATCTTGACTAGTCACCATCTTGATTCATGTGATTGTCACTAACTTGACTTACATCATCATTGCCATCTTGGCTCCTGGGATCCTCACTATCTTATTGACATCACTTTCCTAGAAGGCAGCAAAATCACATGGTTATTTCTGCCTGTGGTGGGGGCAGTTCTATGGTAACATGGACACATTTACCATCAGAGTAGGGATAGATATCTGTAGGATCCAGCCATTTCACAGATTAAATGTGATAGTCACTCCACAGCTGTCAACCAATCTTAAATCTAGGCCTAGAAGTCATTGCCCCACTATGAACTTCTCAGAGCGTGTAGACTCACTTCCAGTCCTCACCCATAGGTACCATAAGGAGGGGAGAAGAAAGGAAAGAGGTGCTAAATCTGATTTTCCCAGACCATGGTGAATTCACTCACAGAAATCTGCCTTTCATTTCCAAGTAGTAAAGGAAGAGGGCAAGAACTGTTTATTGCTATTTTTGGAAGAAAAAGTTTGGAAGCATCTTGTGCTTACCTTTTCCTCTTGGCTTGCACGTCAAGATGAGGAGGAAAGCTGCTAGAGTTTCCAGACCATGCTGCTAATGGCAAATTGCATGTAGACACATGGACACTTAGATGAAAGAAGAAAGATTATCAAAGGAGAAACAGAGAGCTTAGAGGTCACGCTGGGCTGGACTTGTGGCATGGCTCCAAAAACACACAGCGAGGGTGGGGTGGGGGAGTATGCCTACTTATGGGTTATTTGTATAGTATCCACTACTCCAAAGTTTATACAAAGGGTTTATTTATTTATTTATTTATTTGAATACGCTCCTATGGTTGAATGAAGTTCAGATAGGCTAATAGCTTTCTCCTCCCCATGCTACTGACTTCCATGGTAATTTCTTGAATCTCTTTCTCTACCCTGTCTCCTATTGTGTCTAAAGATAGATTTTCAATAATGATGTATATGAACTGTTTCTAGATGAGTACAGTTTAAATCAATTTCATGTGGAACAAGTCCAGTAGAAGGACCATTCGTCAAATGCACTCCACCCTGCCTTGTTTAACTACAGTGACTTTTGTTTATTTTGCTTGTGCCATGGACTGATGGTGTTGGTAGAGATGGCAGGTGTTTGTTCTATATGCAGCCTCCACCTTATTTTCTGTTTCTGGCTCTTTTCCTGTATGGGAGAATAAGGAGAAAGAAGAATGAAGTAATTTGTAATTTTTATTTATCTGCTGACAAAGAGCCTATTGTCTTCTCTTTCTTTTCCTCCAATATCTTATTCCATCTAGGGAAATATTCCTAGATTGAGATGATAATGCTGATAATTTCATAAGCCTCTTTCATTAAACTTCATGAGAAAATTTTTCTTTGTGTCTCTGGAACCATTTTCTCTACTTTAACTTTTTATTTAATATCGTTAGAAAATTCAATAAAACAACTTGGGAAATTAATATGGAAATTTAGAATTAAATGTTAAAATAGATGATGAAGAGTCTTAAGAACCACAAAGAACTATTTTTGGAATGCAGTTATCATGTTTATGCTTTCTAATTTTATACTATTTTTGAGATGGCTATCCTGGGCTCACTGTGTAGATTAGGTTGGCTTCAGTTTAACAGAGATGTGTCTGCCTCTGTCACCAAAGGTCTGGGTTTAAAAGTGCATGGCACCACACTGGGCACCAATTTTAGCAAAAGTTTGGATGACCAGTACCTAGCTCCTCTCCTTCTTGTTAGAAACCTCACATTTTCGTCTTTGAAGCCCAATATATTAGATGATCAGGAAAATTATTATAAAAAACCCATATATAAGATATTTAATTACAAATTCAACTTTCAGGTTACATACTGAGTGATCACTGACTAAAGCCACCACTCATTCTCCAGTTCATTCTAGAGGGATAATAGATTGACAGCACAAACAGCTTAAGGCCCTAGGAAAGTATTAGCATTCAAAAGACAATTTACTTATCATTACAATATAAGACATGGAATTGAGCTCCTATACATCACCAAAATAATATCATTAAGTGAATTGAAATGAAATGTTCAATTACTTAAGCCTCAGATGAAAATTCCTCTGATGTAACACCTTATCTGTTGACCATTTCAACCAACTGACATTTAAGGCTTACATATTTTGAAGCAATATAATTAGTACAATATAAATAAATATAAATAAATATAAATAAATTATAATGGGAAATGATCTTTATAAATCATTTTCTTGTGAATTTTCTCTGTTGTAATGAGTCAGATTTTTCTAATAAATGGGCAACCAAATTAATCTGTTTATAATCAGCAATAATGATTAGAAAGGAAGAATCAGAGAAGTGTGCAGCTAATGAGGAACATTCAATATTCATTTGAACCTCCAGAGTCATGAGACCCCGCAGAACTATCTGGAAGGTTGTCAAAGCTGCGCATACATTATAAGAGCTGCTAGTCACATGTAGTTGTTGAACAATTTAGGTGAGATAGATAGAATATATTTTAAATTTCATTAAACAAATTAATTTGATACCCATTAGTGTGATACAAATTAGTGTGATACTAGGTTTAAAATGGAGATTTAGAGTTCTCACATATTGAAATAAAGTGCTGATAAAATTAAGTGGTTTATATTTTTATATTCATTGATTTTGAAACAGAATATAGTTGCAAAGCAAGAATTGAGAAAATCTTTTTAATCCAGTCCCCCAGTCTCCAAATAAAAAGAGATGAATACAATTAATGTAGAATATAAATATTTAATATGCATGTTCACTTGTGACATGGGTTAAGCATTTTTCACATTTTTATTTTTTAAAGTATAATATGTCATATTTAAAATCACTGTAAATAGTTAAACTATTTTAATCCTTTTAAAGCATTTACTTAAAATTAAGGCCTAATACTGCAGTTTAATTTACAAAATCACATTTTTTTTTTTTTTTGGCATAAGAGAAGCATCAGTACAAGATCTCTGGTAAGTTAGAGGGTACCATTTTAACTGCCTATAGATTTTGGTAGTGGTTCTTTTTTTTTAAATATTTATTTATTTACTCATTATGTATACAGTGTTCTGTCTGCCTGTATGCCTGCAGGCCAGAAGAGGGCACCAGACCTCATTACAGATGGTTGTGAGCCACCATGTGGTTGCCGGGAATTGAACTCAGGACCTTTGGAAGAGCAGGCAATGCTCTTAACTGCTGAGCCATCTCTCCAGCCCCTTGGTAGTGGTTCTTATGTTCGAAATATAATCTTGGGGCTTAGAAAATGATAGCAGAAACACATAGTGCTTTGTTGTGTTCAGCTGAAGTAATTGTCTCAGAGTCAAAGTGTAAACTTGACTGTTTCCACTCCAAGAACATAGAGGGGCTCTGTCTCCAAAAGGTCCTGGAACGACTAAAGAAACTGGCTCAAAAAGATCTACCACTGTCTTTTTACTATCTATTTAAAAATCTTGTCAAATAACCAGGAAAGGTTAAACATATAAGCAGCATCAAAACAAACTATCATTAGGCCCAGATAAACTTTGTAAGACCTAGTCTTCTGACTGCAATTCAGAGATTACCTGGGAGACCTGCCTTGTCTAACACTGAAAGTTTTGCTTGCTGTCCTGCTTATACTCACCTGATTTGTGATCAGTTCCTGCTCCCTCCATTTGTCTCTCAACCATGAAGACAATATTTCAGGTTGAGCTATCTGGTCCTTGCATTTCGTAATTCTATATGGATTTCATGTGAGTTAATAAATTTATTACTCTTTTGAATTGTTATCTATCATTTGTTATGGGAGTGCTAGGGTCACCCTGCCTTTCTACTTCTTACAAAAAATGGAACAAAAAATTCTCAAGTGGAAGGAGAATGTAATGACTAAGTAAAGTGTTTATCAATTTCTATCACCAAACTTTGAAAGGTATTTGCCATAAGTACTAGCCAATAGTTGAGGGTATGAGCGGGATGACATTAGTGGAATAGATTATGCAAGTAAAATTACTATAGAAGTACTTGCATAGTTTTCATATCTACCCCTGCTTCTCTCTGTTGGACCTAGGCACTTACCCATAACTTACTGACTTAATGTACTACTGTCCATAGACTTAATATGTATCATTCTACTAGACACTGTGTGTGTGTGTGTGTGTGTGTGTGTGTGTGTGTGTGTGTGTGTGTGTATGTCTAATCTCCTGAAATTAAACACAAACTCTTTGTGGAGTTATTGTGTATTTACCTTTAACTTATACTTGGAAACTTTCTCTTCATCCTGGCTTCTCTCTCTGTTTTTGTGACTAAGTTTAACAAAGAAAGCCTTGATAAAAGCTTGAGCCAAGAAAGACAGAATAGCAGTCATCTGCAGGCACCATTTGTACCTGCAGGGCTCCTGTAATAAAAGAATTATTAATATGTCAGGATTTCTGTTCTTGGTCTTTAAAAGTACCTTACAGCTTACTCCAGTTAACTGATTATTGCACCCATTTACAACCCACCCACTGTGGAGTGTCTTGCTAATGCTGAGAAATTTCCCGATTCCATATTGCCAATCCCCGGTGAAGACAGAAATAAGGGTCCAATCACTTTCAGCATTATTTCCCACTTTTAGCACTATGGTGCTGTGTTTCAATAGAGTGCTTTGTAGGTGGTTAAATTCAAGTTTATTTTTCTATTAATATAACCATAGAAAATGTGCCCTAATAGCCTTAATCTGTATTATATACTGAATAGATAATAGGATAATTTTCTTAATGAAAAAAGCTAATATATACTACATATATAGAATTTTAACTTGTGACAATAATGACTTCTTGGTGACTGTAGTCTCCACTTTTCTAATGTAAAGGTTTTATAAAAACGGCTAGTGATTTTACCGATTATCTTCAAATGGCACAATAAACACTTTCTTAATGACTCTATGAATAAATTTTCAAAATTATTTTTCTCAATAAAGAGCTAATGCTGTGGAAGTTCTAAGCCCTGTACAATCGACTCTAAATACATTCAATTCATCTTTAAATGTTATTGTTAACCATTTGTTTTATTTATTTTAGAAGAAAACATAACTCTTTTCAATCTCTGAAATTTAGAAATCAAGACTTTTGTTTAGTTCCCACAATGTTTATGCAGGCACAAAAAAATTTCTAAAGGCATTGAGGAAGGAAACTGCATTT